>NW_019232785.1:92090-121363 GCF_002742605.1 Olea europaea var. sylvestris | reverse complement strand
TCGGCAAAAAAAAAAAAAAAAAAAAAAAAAAAAAAAAAAAGGAAAAGTGCGTCAGATAATTATTTCACTCCATTGAATTGCTAGTGAAGAATAATTACGTAGACCAAGTTATACTGTTCAATGGAAGTTTCAGGAAGGCATATAATAGCAGCAGTTGCAATATCAGGATGCAGCTTAATCTTGGTGTCATATCTACGGCAGAAAATTCTCCGGTTCTGTCCCAACCACTCTCATGGAAAGTCGACCATGATTGCAGACAGAGAGAGACATGTTTCCTCTACCAAAAATGAATGCTCAGCAACAGGTATCTCCAAACCAAGACAATAATATTAGATGGGAAATGCTACTTGTATACGCTGGTTTACCACCTCGTTTACAGAATACTGAGTTGACAAGATTTTTCGGACAAAAAGACGAGGTTTAAATAGCATGTAAAATCTTGCTACCTCAGCACCTGTAACTACTTCTGATAAAAAAAAATATGTAAAAGTAGCATTTTCCATATTAGATTGAGCCTTTCAATTTTCCTTTTGTGTGTATATGTCTTGGATGATCATGTATGGGGAGTGTAGTGATTAGGCCTAGACGACTATTTATTGTTACACGTCACAAAGATTAGCATTGCATAATTTTGCAAACATAAATCACATACGACGAGATTCAAATATTCGCTGTAATTCATTAAAATCGAAGCTATGAAATTGATTTCACCATAATTTTTGGTTCCTTGCATTGACGTTCAAACTTTACAGGTAAAGTTCGAAAACAAGGTTGGTTCTCGGCTATAAAAGACGCACCAAGTGACGATAAATTACTGAGGAAAAGAAGTCACATTTAGAGACACAGGATACAATCTGGAGTCGAGAAAAGAAAGGAAGGATGAATCTGCCTGAAAATTGGAACAATTTGTATAATGGGATTAATAGTTACCGATCTCAGCAGGCTATTTTAATGATGTATGCTTAAGCGAAAGTAGTAAGTCCTTTGGTTTTATATATAAAAGAACCCTACGCGCTCAAATAGTCCTATTACATATCTAAACTTCGTCTTAGAGAAAATCCTATGATTATATTTCATCAGATGATCAAATACGGACATGCTCGTCGCGCAGTGATGGATTGAATGGATGATGAAAAGAATTTATATAAATGACTCTAAATTCATTAAGAAATAAGGATTTGTTTTGATTTTCCGAGGTTCAATCAGTTGAATATGTATGGAAATTGTAAGAAGAAGCATATTACAATAAAATCTACGAGTTCCCACGTTGCTCATGCGCTTGTTTAATTAAAATTACATCATAATTTAGTGGCGCACGGTGTGAAGCAACGGTGAGCTGATGAGATATTAGAGACTGCGGTTGATGAAGGCGGAAAGTGTGGAGGTGTTGTTCAGTGTCGGTGGTGGATGGTAGTGTCACACCGACAGTGAAGGTGGATATAAATACAGTATTCCGGGAAAAAAAATAGCAATGTTATTTATCATCATTGGTATTACAACATTGCTCTAGATAAGTCTCATTAAATGAAATGTCAATTAGATAACATTATTCAAGAAAAAAGAATTTGGATGATAGGTACTGTAATTGGTATTCTTGTAATTGGTTTAATAGGTATTTTCTTTTTTGGTTCATATTCCGGAATGGGTTGATTTATGTAGTAATTGGATGAATTGAGTTGTAGACATGAAAGCGTAAGAACTCAAAGGGATTCCCTCGGTTGATTCTTCAGCATCAATCGGTTTGGACCTCTACTTAGTTTCATCCAAGCTTAATCTTGGTCATGGATGGATCACCCAAGTTCGAGTCCATAAGCAATGACAATTGCCTCTGAGAAGACTCGTTTTTGCTACAACGAGTAAAATCTCCTTGTGCTTTAGGACCCCACAGTAACAATAACGAATGTGCTAAACTATTGACATGAGTAGAAACTGTGATCATTAAGAAATTATAGCCTTCCAAATAGGAACTAACCAATCTATGGATATTCCATGAAGTTGGGTAAAGTAAATTTTGAATTTCAAAACTAAACAAGGTAATTGGTGTTATTCCCTAAATAAAATGTTGGGTTTGTAGGACCGTGTAGAAAATTGGCCTTGATGTGCAAGGCCTTGGAAAGACCGTTTTAAGCCCAAGGCCAGCCGGGCCTGATTTACTTTTCACACTGTCCGTAAGAGATCAAATCCCATTAAAACTTCAAAATGGGCTATGTCTTCTGTCATAATTAGCCGGGAAAAACACATAACTACAATATTTAAGTATACAATTTCATATTTAACAAAATTACAAAAATATTTCAAAAACTAGGTGATAAATTATAATAATATATTACATATATTTAGAATATAATACTTTCAAAAACATTTCAATGTCCAGGACTTTGCCTCTTTCTTCAAGGTCGACACAGACCCCTATCCTTCTTACGACGAAGAGAAGGAGCTTAAGGAGGCATTCAAGCTCTATGACTAGGATCATAATGGACTGATCTCATCCGTCGAGTTTCACAAGATCCTCATGCGCCTTCGATGAGTGGTGCACCGAACAAGACGGCGTTGGGATGATAAAATCTGTTGATTTTGATGGAGGTCGTTAGGTTAGCTTTGATGAATTCAAGAAAATGAAGATGAACAGTAGCGACAATAACAACCCGTGGAGCTCCCAAAATAGACAGTGGCGTGGCACCCGCAGATTTTAGTGTTCACTTCTACCTGATGTATCACCTTTTTCCTTTGAAATGGTGATTCTAGGACAAAAGCCTCTGATATTGATGATTTGGGGTTAATTTGGATTGTGTTTATGAATTTTACTCTAATGGCGTGCCACTTTATTTACTTTATTGGTTCTTTTGGATATTGCGTTGAATCAATTGGCGTGATAACATTTTATTATTTGTGAAATTAATCAGGCCTGATTTATTATTATTTGCTTTTGATAGTTAAACATTGTTTGATGAGTTCCTATTTTCTGTTAATTGTGAATACTTATGACCTTGTATGCGTTAGCCATAACTTTCTGTGACCAAGTTTTTCGTATTTGTGATTGTCTATGATTAAGTCTGTTTTTATTATGAATGGTTGTGACCTGTAATGAGTTCTTTGTGACCTATTGTTGTCTGACTACAACTTATATTAACCAAAGCCTTATTTTATAGTTTACAATTTATTTCTCGATCATAATCACAAATTTTATAACTTATTTTACAGATAAATATTATCAAATTAATCGATCACAAATTATTTCTCGATCACACATTATCAAATTAATTTATCACAACTCATTTTACGGTTTATCAAATTAATTGGCCAAACTTATTTATCGAACACGAAGACATAAATTTATTTGCAATTGAGGAAGTAAATAGCATGTTTGGTTGGCGAGCTTTTGTTGACATGGTCATGGTTGACGCCATCAACACACCACATAGGATTGCCATTTGTCACGTGATTTTCTATCCACAATTTGAAACGGTTAGTTAACAGGTGATGGATAAGTGAGCATTGGATAAACCATTAAAAATGAGCGAGTAAGTAGCAATAACTTTAAATTTCAATGAGTATTGATTAAAATTACTAAAAGTGCTTTTGTGAACATAAAATTAAAAAAAAAAAAAAAAAAAAAAAGGTGTTTGACCATTTTTTGTGTGATAATCTGTGAATAGATCTATATAAATTGTTATTGCTATGACCATGCCTATATTATCTATGATTCATTGTGATAGAGTATGTTTTTTTTTTATTGTGACTGGTTGTGATCAGATCCATCTTAACTGTGACTGTATGTGATCAAATTTGTGTTAACAGTGACGTGCAACCACATCAATAGTGAATGTTTTGTGACAAAACCTATTTATATTTAAAAGTTTGTGACCTATTAATATGTTAACTGTGACCCTCTGTAACCAAGTGTGTTGATTGTGATCTATTGTGACCAGTGATGTAATAAATGTGACATGTTGTCTAACTACAATCTGTTATCACAAATATACTATCACAAATTCTATCTGACAAAAAATTAACCTAAATTAAATAGCAATCATAACAAACAGATGTCATCCACATTAACGTAACATCCATCATTCTTAGTATTAAAAATGTTAAAATATTCATCCACATGTACGTAATGACCAATAATCCAATTACATACTAGTCACAAAGTACAAAAGGTCACAGTCACAAAGACACAATTTGTATATCATAGCTATAAATTTAGTCTCAAATTACACGTTTTTATATGTTACAAATAATTTAATGATCACAATTTACCAAATTAATTTGTTACAACTTATTTATAGACCATAAATTATCAAATTAATTTATTTGTTACAAAGACACAAATTGTAAGTCATAATTATAAATTTAGTCACAAATCGCATATTTTTTAAGTCACGTTATTTATTGGTCATGCTTATCCAATAATTGGTCACAATCACTTCATCACATCCACTCCGACGATCGGAACCATAAAAAACAATGTTTTCATTTCACCACCACCATGACCACTACCTGCAATGCTCCACTTCAATCAACCACCACCGGACTTTATTTTCACCTCAAATCTACCAACAGTTGTAATGCAACACCACCATAAACCTACTGGACTTTAGAATCCCATGAATCTGAAGCAAGTATCACCACAATAGTAACTTTGAGCCAGAAGTAGAAACTAGCTGTTTACATAAATTTTATTTATAACTTATTATTTGCTTCCAAAAGATTACTGTTGCCAATTACTACATAACAAGAAGTTTTCAATGCTTTGAAATTCAGTGTGCTAGTGAATGAAACTGTAATCCACAACAAAGTTAGATAAAATGTAAAATTGCCCATAATTTAAATTTAAATTTTCTTCAGAAGCAAAAATGAATGTGTACAAGTAAAAATAAATCAAACCCAAAATTTGCAATTTCTTGCATTTTTTTTCTTGGTCATGGAGTTCCCATAATTAATCTTCAAGACAACTAAAAATACAGCAAGAAAAAAAAGTTGAACTCGTTAAATCATGGATTGAAAGAATATCAGCACCACGCTTGTGTACTATACACGGTCCACAAATAGTTGCCCCAAAATCCCCCTTCCCCCCGATTGTTGAAGATTAGCCGCCGCTAGTTGCGTTCTCCACATTCATAAACCTTATCAATATAAGAAAATTCTGAAGCTCAACACTTCAAAACTCCAAAAACGAAGGATAAAAATAAAAGCTCCGATTTTGAGTCTCTTTGCAGCGCTCCATATGAATGCACTAGATTGCTGTAATTAATCACAAATTCAAACACAGCTAAAAGAGAATAGGTCACAATCACAAAAAACAAGGCCACATCAACAAAATTTAGGTCACAATCAACTATTCACATAATACCCAAACATACCCATATACTGCATTTGACATTATTATAATGCATTAAATAAAAAATTACTTAGTACAATAAGATTTATCTTCTTCTTCCTCATTGGAATTAGAAACATGTCCCCCCATCAACATCATTTTCTTTTTTATGGGTTTATGAAGGTTTGAATTGCAGGACTTGTTTCAAAGTTAACTTTGATTGTGTTCGAATTGGATTTTGGCCGAAAGTTGAAGACGTCAAAGATGGAGAATGGTTTCAATGGTGGTTAACATTTGAGCTGATTGTTAGAAACACCTAGGTCTCGTGAGATTCAAGTGCAGGTGTGGGATGCCATTGCCAAACCAACCCTATCATCAAGGCAAAGAAGCTTGACAAAATCTGAGCCGTTGTTTTCATTGGTTATAGATTCATGGCCTTCGCCGGTGGAATTGTATTTGGGAGATCAATCGAAGGTAGAGTTATATTTGGGAGGTGATTTTGGCAATGGTAAGTGGTGAGAAGTCGTGGATGACGGTGGCGACAGCCGGGCAGGTGGCCTATACAGTGTAGTGGTGGGTGAATTTTTAAAAGAGTTACATACTAATGGGGATGGGGATGGGGATGGGGATGGGGATGAGTGAAAAGATTTGATTAGATATTTTTCTTATTAACTTGGTATTAATTAATTTAATTTATCTTCGTTATCACCTGATTTGTGAAATTAAAATTAAACTATCTTATTTTTGAAATGTATAATTTATAGGTAGGGTTTGAGCTAATTTTCCCTAATTAGCTTGTTGGTCCATTAGTCTATTGAATTGGCCCGTAATTGGAATAAGACTAACTAGAATACCGAGTATTACATAAGGTCGTCATACCCCCACAGTATTGGTATTAGAGCCATGTTGTTATCTTGTTCTCACTATTTCTAATCGAGATTATCAAGTTTGAAAGAACTAGAAGAACACATTGTTAATCATGTCTGTTGAATCTTTTAGTGCGTCCATACTAGTGGCAAATCCAAAATTCTTGGTGAGCTATAGCATGTCCAGTTCGATTCTCGTTTCCGAAATTTTCAAGTATTTAGTAAGTGAAATCGTTGAGTCCAAACTGTTCGGGTTCGGTTCCCTAATTCTGTATTATAATTAAATTTTTTAATATTTACAAAATTACATTAATTCAACTAATGATATGTTCAATCTTAGCTCTTACAAAATAACGTAGTCCAATTTTATGTGTGTTTTGCGTCTCTTTTTGTTGAGTTCTTCATATATTTGATTGTTAAAATTATAGGAAGAGTAAGTTAGCGAGCTCACAATAATTAAGAGAGACGTTGATTTTGATTTCTCCAGAACGGTAAATTGAGTAACAGATTTGGATAAAATTTAGGTCAATTTGATTAAGTTGACTTTGTACTGAAAATTAGAAATAGAAAAATCATATTTTTGGATTTGAGCTAAATTAAATAGTTAGCAAATTTATTTAGAAAAAATAAAATCATTTGGCTTACTTAAAATAAATTAATTTGAAAAATTAAGGAGATTCGATTCTTGATTAAGAACCTAGAACCGAACCGAATTCGTTGGTTCTCGATTCAGATTCCTGTTTGGATATTTAACTTAAGAAGTACCGCTCAGTTCGATTCGAGAGTTTTGTCCAGCCTTAGTGAGCTAGGCGATTGTTGATTGTTGACTATTGATTGTTGACCGTCGATGGCCGTAAATCCTAAAAATTATCAAAATGAGCATCAATTCTTTCCATGCTCAGCATCTTTAAGAAAACAAAAATCATGTGACATAGTAATTGTGATGGTCAAAGTTTTCACCTTTTTACCTTAAATATTACAATTTTTTACCGTTTTCATTTGGCTTCATGATGTTTACTCACTCTTTAACAAATCCTTGTCCACCATAATAGGAATTGTTGACTCGAGAAGAATTGGTGCATGATATTCAATCTATGTTTGGTCTCAATTTTTTTCTCTAAACTCATTTTCAATCACATATTTTGTTTCTGTTTGTTTCGTTTTCTTAAAACTCATTTATCTCCAAATTCATTTTCAACTATATACATTTTATGGCATAATCAATTTTAATCAACTTTTCAACAATAAATTTTATCAAGTTTTATAAAAATATACTACAAATTTATTTTTTAACCAAACCAAACAGGGCTTAATGCTATTAATAAACAAAGGGATTTCATCTTTAAGAAAACCCCAACTTTTTCCATTCTCAATTCTTTTGTGGCCAAACCCTAGCTATATAAACACAAAAGTACATGTATGTATGTGTATAAGTTGCCATAGAAACAAGATTTAAGTCCACAAAATATACCAGAAAGATCTTACGGCGCTTGATAAGATAAACATCTCCAATGGCTTTACCTGTAAAATTTACATATAAGATCTTATTTACCATGTAATAAGAAATGAGTGAAAGTCCAAGAATAGCTAACCAAGAAGGGGGTGAATTGGTTATTTAATTTTTTTTTTCAAAAATAATCGCTATCTCAAACAAATAACAAATAAATTAAAAGCACAACTAAGAAAGTAATAAGTAAAAGGGAAGAGAATACGCAAACGATGTAGTTATGGAGGTTCGATCCAATCAACAATCTACGTTCTCGTTACTAAGTTCTCTGTCATGAGTAAGATCTTTTTCACTATGTTTGATTGACTTATGGCGCAATCCAATCCTTACAATGCTTCTGATGACTTACAAACAAGGAGTACCGATCTTTTTACAACATTGAGCTTTACAGGACCTCAATACGACCCACAATTCAATCAAGAGTAAATTTTACAAAAGAAATCTTCTCTCACAATAAAGATATATTCAAAGTTGAGTACAAGGAGAGGAGTAGGCTATCACTTTAATGAATAGCAATGAATAAGGCTCAAGTATTAGGTTTGAAAATTTTCTATAAATGAAATGATTTTCAAAAGTAAACTCAATCAAAAGTTTTTCAAAAGTAAATGAATTGATAAAGATAAATAAAAAGTAAAGAACAAAAGTTAAAGTTTAAAAGTATGTGAATTTAATGCTCTAGGAAGTGTTGAAACGAATGCAAGAGGTAGAGGAATTTATAGAGTTCAAAACGTCAAAAAATCTGTATTTGCGTATGACTCGTCTAGTCGACCGGCTCTTGTCCAGATGATTAATATAGCCTTTTGTACAATAAAAATCAGAGGTCAAAACGGTCAAATTTCTAACCGCTGGAGGGGGTTCGGTTGATCGCCTCTCATGGTCCGGCCGATCACCTCTCTGGGTGGTTGACCGCCCCGACAGCACGATCTTTTTACGTTTTACCCCTGTTTGTTCCGATTTGAAAGTTTTGCAGTGCATGGACTTTTGGAAAATATTTTTAACTAACTTTTCATTATAAAAATATTTTTAAATTCCAAATATTATTTTTTAAAGTCATTTTTATATTTGATCAAAACGTTGCATTCGAATGACTTTTAGTGCACAAAAATTGTTTTTAATGTATAGAAAGATTTTGAGCTTAACTATTCATTGCCAAATATTAAACTGTTAGTACATTTACATTTTGTTTGAAAAATCAAGTCTTTGATCTTCGAAGTTTGCCTCTTAGACTTCTCGTCTTGATCTTTCTTTGATTCGTCTCTCATGCTCTTGATCTCGATCTTTCTTGGCGTTTATCTTTTAAGCTCTCCTCTTGAATGATTTGACTTGGATGCTTAGCATCCAATTTGATCTTCATTCAAGTCCAATACATAATGTTTGATTGATTTTAACATTGAACTATCATCATTCAAAATAAATTATTAGAAACAGTATTAATCTTGTTTGTTATGATCAAAATATTGAGGATGAAGTTGAACATATGTCAACAATGAGTTCTTCATCTGTAGGATGAATCGAAACTTTGGGGGCATAGTTTTCTCTTTCATTTTTCCTAATCCTTCCACCGCTAGCTACTATCGAAAGTAGCTAATTTGGGAATTCAATTGGGGGCAACATTTAGTCAAGTATATAATACATACAGACAAAAGTCCCTTGGGCCTCCTATTTAATATAAGGCCCACTGTTTTTTTAGGAAAAAGCCCAACATCTTATCTCCTTCACCATCACTACGCAGTAGACACCATCTCGTTGCCAGCTAACCTATAACTTCAGGTGGAGTCAGCACGAGCGGCCGCGCCGGGTGTTGGCTCCGCAATTAGTCGAGAATATCTCCTTCTACCCCCTTCGAACAACTAATGCTTCTAAAGTCGATTCTCTTTATGAAATATCCTATCCTCTTGATTCTAAAAAGTTCCCGCCACAAATTTACCTCTCGTAAATCCTTATCTTCTATATAATAAACCACGTCACTCCTTTACTAAAACTATCCGAAGTCTTATCTCACCGATAAAATCTCAAATTAAAGAATATGTTCGAGCATCAAAGTTTGACCAACATTTTTTACCGGCCACTGAAATTGAGCAATTTGTTACTTTGGATTTACCATCCCAAGTTCCAAAAGTGTGGTTATCTAAGAGTTTTATCCATATTCATTTTGGAGCTGTAAGGATCGTACTCTTTCTTCATGGAAGAGAAGGGCCCCCAACAGTTTCTAGAATTGTTCTTCTAGAACACGATTTACTGATTATCAACATGCATGTATTGACACTATTGAAACACTTAATGCAGGAATAATACTTGTTACTATGCTTCCAAATTTCAACATGCCAATAGCAAATCTACTATTATTATCAGCTTTAAAAATCTAGATCCAAATTGTTGAAGCAGTTCCAACCATAGTAGCATATGGAGTAACTTTCCATCACCAGATGGCTTACAGAATACAAAATCATTCTCTTGATTTTGCCACTCTTCATGGTACAAATGATGTTTTATTTATCCAAATGGAAACGGAAAGCCAAGCTGTACATTCGTCTCCAGACAAATTCCCAGATTCGAGCTCATCAAGTTAATCCCACATACATGAATTATTAGCTGTAAATAACATCACCTGGCATCAAAAGATTCTGTGCCCATCAATCATCAATCCATTATTTCAAACGAAAATCAAATGGTAAAGTTGAAATTATGTTCAAAAGGGAATCATCAACCAAGAAGCCTCCTTGCTTCTCAAGCCAATTTGCCTTTTCCAATGGAGACATCTCTATATATGGATTCGATGCAGACAACAAACCTATCTATTGCAGATCTGATGAGTCAAGCTTTATTGGATGTATGCTTTTGTTCAAAATGTATGGATGAAAATGAGTCATTTGAAAAGTGTGCTCCTAAAAATAGACAGAATTAGAGGGAGAGTAGCCAACAAAAGTTACTTGATGCCTACGAAAATAAATCCTTAGAAGTTGATTTGTTAGGAGAACTTTCTGGAAAGTTTGACTATTATGTCAAATATACTTCACCTCCAACAAATGATGAACCTGATATTCCTACTGGTTGAGATGATGATGATAATTGCAATCAATTACATAAAAAAATGACTGGAATAATAGTCCACTTCCATCTCTACAGACAGCTATGTCTATGGACGTATTTCATCAACTCTAGCAAGAATATTGTCCTTCACTTGCCTCTTTTGACAAAGAGCGGTCTACTCATTCTTGGAAAATAAAAAATCCCACATTCAAAAAATCAGATGGTTTAATTGACCAAATTTCGGCAACAGAAGCAATTTTGAACTTGCAGTCAGAAAATACAGTTCATCAAAATTTCCTTTTAAGAAAAATTGACCAAAGTCATAAAAGAATTGAAAAAACTCTACAATAGCAAACACGAGTAATTGTTAACCCCAACTCAAGCCTTTAAACAAAAGATTGAGACCCTCCACAATGAAATTATGGTCCTATTACAAAACCATTTACTCATAGCAAATCAAGAAATATAAATAAGAAGCCTCGAAACTCAACTCATTTTTCTTGAAAACAATTCTATGATCCCACCCTCTACTCCATACCATCCAACTCCATATACCTTTATTTCACAAACCTCAAGGCCTATATATTCAACTAGAGCTTTTGGATCCATAGCTTCACTTTTTACCCCTGAAGAATGGGAAAAGAAGTTAAAATCCCTTCCTTATCCCGATACAAAGAAAACTAAAGCAATAACTTCACAAAATCCACCAAGCTTTACCTCCACCAAACCCCTGACTCGTTCATTCACTCGCTTGGATTCAGTCTCATTCGTAGCTTGGCCATTCGATTAAGGAACTTATGGTCGAGATAGAGAAAGATAACTCTTATTCATCCGAATCCAGAAAAATGACCACAAATGATGATAAAAAAATCCCATTACCACCTTTTTACAAAAAGCTCAAAACCACATCCCTAATATGCCTCCTATTTTAGCTATTACAAATTAGACCAATTATGAACCCAAAGAGTCAAAGGATGATTCTCTTGAAGATCATCCTCCTTTATATATGGCTGACAAACCACAAGAAAGTCAAACTCAACAAGAAATCCTGTTTTTGATGAATCGGGAGAAACTATTGATGACGAAATTGCTTATGCTTATGATACTCATATTGTAAATAATTATTCACAAAGCAATACTTTCACGATCAAATTCACATTTGAAAATATTCCTCCAACTTTGTACAAGGCAGTATTCCAAAAAATGAAAGCATGGTGTTTAGGAGAATTGCAAAGGCCAAATATGACTCATGCCTCTGTTACAAAATCATTTTTTGGCAAGGATCACTGACTTTCTTAAAGATTGGTTTGATGCCCTTGGTGAATATTGTCAAATCCAATATTCAGATGCCCAAACAAATGATGCTTTTATATGATCATTGTATTAGAAATTCTGTGGAAAAAATAAATCATTTAAAGGATGTTGCAAGAGAAGAATCCTTCAAACTAAAATGTTGTTCCTACAATCCTAAAGATTTGGATAAACATTTCCACAATACCACGAGATGTTACTATCCCAGTGGAGGAATGGATGATACCAATATAAAGCAAGCTTATTTGAAATCTATACCGCAGCCTCTTGGCCATGAGATACTCAAAATGATTGAGATAAAAAGACAATAATTGGGAATCACTTAATTTGGAGAACTTCATAACTGGGTTAAAAGTGTCGTGAAAAAATCTATAATCTAAAAGAGTTTTTAAAAGATATCAATATAACGGGCCAAAAGCTCAAAAAAGCTTATGATCAACCAGATGTGAAAATCAAGTGGCAACATGACAACAGGAGTTGTGATTGTCCACAAAAGAAAAGGTACCATAGGCAAAAATTCAAGTTCCACAACAAAAAAACTTCCAAACCTTTCCCGTGAAGGAGATGATACTTCAAGAAGAAGTTCACAAAGAAGGGAAACATATATTTTATTTGCAGAATAAAGGTTAGTTTGCAAAGAACTACACCAACCAAAAGAATTGGAAAATACTACACCAAAACTATGCAGCAACAATAATAGACAATGAAGTAAATCTTGAATTGGTATTCTCTGAGGAAGATGAACAGTCTCCTGAAACTGACTTTTTGCTGGAATTTGACTCTAATGACGAAAGCATTAATGGTTACGATTGCATAGAAGAATGCTATGGAATGCAAGTCATCAATCTTAGTCTACCAGTTTCAACTATTGAAGCTAAAATATTTCCAGGAAAATATGGAAGGCCAATAACTGTTGCGAGATTGTTTGATACATGAGCAACCTGTTTAATTCTAAATCCAACCATTCTCCATAAAAATATGTAGAAGAAACATCAGAAAATCTTCTAAGCGACCAATAATGAAAATTTTTCAATAGAATTTACCAGTAAATCTGTAACACTCTAATTTTTTTTGAAATACAATGTCTCATATAAGTTACTTGGTTCATCCCTACTAAGAAAAGATATTGTAATTGGGTTTGACATCATTCAATAGTAGTGGGCACAACGTGTTATCCCTCTTCTAAATGGCCTCAGATACAAGTCCTACTTGCCATACATACATCCAACCACATATTTCTCTATAACCAACCTTAATAACATAACAAACAAACCTATTAATCCGAGAATGTTGTGAAAGATTCTCATACAAATTTCCTCACTAAATGCATTCACCCTCTATGGAAAAACTTGGACTTTTTCAAAAACTTAACTTTCAAAAGAAACAAAGACATTGACCATATCAAAGTCAATCATATTGGAATGAATCCAAAACACCTCCAATTAGCCACTAAAGAGTTAAACCAATTACAAGCTGAAGATTTCATTGAACCAACCACTTCGCAGTGGACGTGTCCAACTCTTTATGTCAATAAAAGAAGTAAACAAGTTTGTGAAAAAATGAGACTTGTTATTGACTATAAACCACTAAACCACTTCTTTGCCGATGACAAATTTTCCCTTCCAAACAAAAAGACTTTATTTGCCAGTTTATCCGAAGCAAGGATATTCTCAAAGTTTGATTTAAAAGCAAGAATTTGGCAACTGGGAATCAAGATAGAAGGAAGACACAAGACAAGGTTCTGTATTCCAAACCATCACTAACAGTGGACAATTATGTCATTAGGTCTTATCACAAGAATTGATCACCAATATTAGAGTCGATATTAATCTATAATGATGATATTCTCTTGTTCTCAAATGTTGAAAATACTCATTCTCATTATTGTCACAGTTCATTGATCTGACTAAACAATTTGGAGTCATGCTTTCCAAAAGGAAAATGATTATTAGGGTTTCTGAAATCGATTTCTTGGAAATGCATATTAAAGATAGTCAGTATTCTCTGCAACCACATGTTGGTTAGGAACTATTAAAGTTTACAGGCACATATCTCTCCAAAAAAGAGGTATGGCAATTTATTGGAATTGTAAACTACATGGTAGATTTTATTGATCATCTATTTCCCATTATCAAACCATTGCAAAATATACTGAAAAATGCACTACCTTAGTCTTCAGAACTAACAAAAACAGTTCAAAAAATTAAACAAATTGTGCAAGGACTCCTACCTCTGTCTATTTGTACTAACGAAAAGAGGATCTTACAAACTAATGCAAGTGATCTATATTGGACAGTAATTCTCTTGGTAGAAAAAGATTAAAAAAGACATATCCATGGATACAAAAATGGATCACTCTCAAAAGCTGAAAAATATTATCATTCTACTTTCAAAGAAATATTTGCTGTCAAATGTGGTATTGAGAAATTTCAGTTCCATCTCGTTAGACAGAAATTTTTTATTGAAATAGACATGTCAGCATTCCCTAAAATACTCTGATTCAAACGAAAACAAGTTCTAAATTCTTAACTGCTCTAACGGACATTTCGACTTTGATGTCAAGCATATAAAAGGAAAAGGCAATCTTCTTTTAGACCTACTCACTAGACCAAAAACTTCTCCTATCCAGCCTATCACCATAATTTGCATTATGAGCCTTTCCTTAAAATAAGTCCATCCCTCTAGATCTCAATAACCTCATCGAAGACAAAACTCTTCACTCTAGAGACAAAGACCTCATGTTGTAATACCAGTCCACAGAGAAGCAGGTATTGAAACACTCGGTGGTCTTGAATTTTATCCAAACTATCCTTTTTTCGCTTTGTTCCATATAATTCAACATTGAACAATTTCAAAATTTTCAAAAGAACTACTATGCTTGCTTTGGTATTTGTTGGAACATTATCAAATTAGAATTTCTTTTAATTTCAATGACTATTGAATGATTCTAAGAAATTAGTTTTCGAAATTTTAACAAAAACAATCCATTTCAAGAAGCACTTTTTGAGGCAAAGCAATTCTTCGACTAGTTTTATTATATTTCTCATTGGATAAAAATGTTTGAAACATTTTCTTGAAAATTCAAAGACCTCAAAACTTCTCAAAAAAAAAAAAAAAAAACTTGTTTTTGTAATCTTGATTTTCAAACGACAAGGTTATTTTACGAATACAGGATCATACGAACATTCCTCACATGTGAAGGACTACGCAGTTCAATCCGCACCAAGATTGAGAAAGGTATCTAAACGAGTTTCAAGATTTTCAAATAAGCATGGTCGAGATTAGACTATTCCTTCCCAGATTTGTCCAAACATAGAAGACGTTGTTCCATGGAAAATCTTGCCTCTAAATTATGCAGCTATGATACAACAAGATATTGAAAAATACAGAGAAAGATGTCGTCAACTTTTTGGACATGTCCATCTAACTTTTGGGAAAATGATTGACACATTAGAACCAGCTTTTCTTTGAAAGAAAGCACCAGTACCTTGAAGAAATATACAACTATCCAGAAACAACACAAGAAGGACAGTGATTCTGTGAAAACCTTTGGAATGAATTCGACGAAAAAATGAAAAATAATGATAAATCAATGAACATAGATAAACCAGGACCAAACAATCCAAATTCAAGTTATTTAGACATGGAACCAAATTACACTGACTTTTTCCAGGACTCTCAAGACCCATATGAATGTGAAACATAGCCATATGATTTCAATCCGACATATCCAAATAATCTTAAAAAATTGAAAGAAAGACTTTTTGAAGAAAAACTTGATCCTAATAGCTGGCCTTAGTGAAAACAACATAGACGTCCTTCTGACTCAGATGATTCAAACATACCTGACAAAGCAGTAAACCTTGGTACACCTAATGACTCAGTCCATGTGAAAAATTTGTTTAAAATATCTATCGTTTGTAGTAAATGCCCCCATAAAAGCAAATTCCTTGCTTTTTTAATAGGGTCTTTTTTAATTTAGCATCATGTAAAATTATTGTATTTGTGTGAGACTATTACCCTACTTTATTAAAGTAGTGGTAGGTTATTCACAATAGCTTTCGACTGTTCAATAATCGGAGAGATTTGTTTTGGAATCCAATGCTTTGATCTTCATAATCAAAGAGAAACTTTGTTTCCAAAATTGAAAAAATCTCATAACTCAATTTGTCTCTATTGATATTGGACTCTTACATTTCTGCTATAAGACTGTTATCATAAATACTATCCACATGCGCCATTTCTCAAGAAATCTGTATTCAAACTATCATCAATTTATGTATGCAAATCTCTCTATGTTTGTGGGTTGCATATAAAATAAACTGGATTTTGTTATTTTGGTTTTCGTTGATATAAAAACTTATTGAATGATCTAAAACAAAATTGTGTGATTATATTCATTCTGCCAGAGCAAGATACTATAGTTTACGTATTCTTGTGCTCCTTTGATTGTACGTTGTTTGGGGAAGGGAAGATAGATTGTTTGCGGTGTCATTAAAACAGTATTCTTTTGAGTTTAGTTCTTGAGGTATTCCATCCCTTTTACTAAATTTTATTTTTGTTTAGGTACCATGTTCACAATTATTTCTGTTTAGGTACCATGGTCGCAATCTTCTTTTTCATCTTAATTAAATCATAGATCTTAATATTGGCGTGAAAAATAAGATGGGAGTTAAAAAGGTGTCTTTTGCTTTACTTCAAAAATGGTTGGTTTCTTGCTTGCAGACACAACAATTTCAAAAAATATATATATGGTTAAAGTAGCGGATCCAATAATTTAGGATGTAAGGTTGAAATTTATTAAACCAACAACAATCCAAAAATAATCCACAAAATTGTCAACAAGCAAAAACGATTCATTAATTTGCTGATTTTTTTTGTTTTTCCCTTTCTTGTAAAAACGTGTTCAATTGGAGCTATTTTGGTATGGTTAGTACTTAACTTGACCATTTTTCTCAAATTGGTAGACGGTGCGTACATTTTAATAAAAAAAGTGATACTTTTTTGAATGTTTTGTTAATTTTTTTAGTGTTTGTCACTTTTTTTTTTTTTTTGTAGCGTTTGTTACTTTTTTGAATTTTGTCAAGCTTTTAGTAATTTTTATTTATTTATTATTTCTATCACTTCTTTAGTGTTCGTCACTTTTTGAGTTTTTGTCACTTTTTTGAATTTTTGTCACTTTTTTTTTTATTATTGTTTGTCACTCTTTTTTTTTTTCTAATATCTATTACTCTTTTAATAAAAAATAGAACTATCACTTTTTTGAATTTCTGTAACTTCTTCTAGTGTTTGTCACTGTATGAGTCTTTTTATCGCTTTTCTGAGTATTTATTACATTTTTGAATTTTTATCACATTTTTTGAGTATTTTTGTCTTTTTCTTTTTGAATTTCTGTCACTATTTTTAATGTTTTTCACCTTTTTTTTATTCTTTGTCATTTTTTTATTGCATGTTACTTTTTTAAATTCCTGCCATTTTTTAATAAAATATGGCACTATTACTTTTTAAGTGTTTTGTTGCTTTTTTGAATTTTTTTTCACTTTTTTAGTGTTTATAACTTTTTTTAATTTTCTGTCACTTTTTTTGTTGTTTGTTGATTATTATTATCATTATTATTATTGTTTGAATTTTTATCACTTTTTTGAGTGATAAACATCAATTTTTTTTTTTTTATTAAAGTAACATTGTATGTCACTTTTTTAATAAAAGAAAAGACATTTGATTTTAAAATGTGACATTATATATCACTTTATAATAAAAATGTGACACTTTTACTTCCAAACTACATTTCATATGATTTTTCAAAATATCTCTAATTTTAAGGGTATTTTTGTAGGTTGTCCACTATAAATCTAATTATAATTTCACTTTATAGTTTCTCTTGTTTTATCCAAAGAGTAAAATGTTGTTTGCTTTCAATATTAGGGTCTGTTTGATTGCAAATATGGAATTGAATTAAATTAAAAACGAATTTCAGGAAATTGAATTACCTAAAAATTATTTTCCTAAAAATTGTAAATTATTGTGTTTGATTGGTATAATTTTTCACGTGGAAAATGTTGAAATAAAAGTGTTTTTTATGTTCGTTTGGCTTTATTTTACATGAAAATTGTCAATTAAATGGATGGAATTTACTGGTATTGGAAAATAAATTTGTTTCCATTACCAAAACAAAAAAAAAAATTTAAAATAAAATAAAATATTCAAGAAATTCAACTATCTTTGGTAGTTCGTTTGACTTTATTTTACATGAAAATTGTCAATTAAAGGGAAATATTTTTTTACAATAATTCTTAGAATTTGTTCTCATTACAAAAATAATAATAATAAATAATAATAATAAAATAAAATAATTGCTACAGTATTCGGGAAAATCAATTATTGGTTTTCCATGAAAACATGGAAACCCACACTTTCCAAGACAATCAAGAATTGGAATTCCATGGAAATAATTGTGCTACCAAACAACAAAAAAATGGAAAAGATGGAATTGAAATTCCATTTCCATGTAATTCCATGCTATCAAATACTGCCTTAGTAGTGTTTGATAACCTCCAATTCCACGGAAAATGGAAATTCATTTCCACCTTTTGTCAAAAATGAGTGTTTGATAGGTAAAAAATTCTAGAAAATTCATTTTTCATGATTCTTGCCATCTAAGCAATTTTCCCACTTTTCCTTGAATTGGAATTCTCATGGTGAGAATTCTAATTCCGATTTACTGTAGCGGAATTTTTTTTTCATGTTTTTTTTTTTTGTGGCAATGGAAACAAATTTTAAAAATTATTGTAAGAAAATATTTCCCTTTAATTGACAATTTTCATGTAAAACAAAGTCAAATGAACACCAAAAGATAGATGATTTTTTTGAATTTTTTTTTTTGAGCAATGGAAATAAATTTCATCCACAATACCAGTAAATTATATCCCTTTAATTGACAATTTTCATGTAAAACAAAGTCTAACGAACATCAAAAAACACTTTAATTTAAACATTTTTTACGTGAAAAATTATACCAATCAAACACAATAATTTGCAATTCCCAGGAAAACAATTTCCCATCAATTCAATTCCCTGGAATTTGTTTTATTTCCGCCCAAATTCCATCTTTACAATCAAACGGACCCTTATTATATCTTACAATTGAAAAAAATAAAATAAAAAATCATTTTGTTTTTGAAAAAGAAAAGTTAAAACACTTTATAATTGCACTGTCGTATTTTTAACTATCTAGAACTCTATATGACCCGCTTTACATTATTTAGTAATTTTCAATATTATATATCGTAATTTCGTCAATGTCGAAATTTAAACTACTGTATTTGATTTCAACACTCAACAGTGGGGTGTTGGCTAACTTAAGGAAATTATAATCTGTTTGTTCACGCTTCCATGTTTGGCCGGTTGTTGAAGAAAACAACCTAACAATTTTAAGCTGTAGCCAAGAAAAAAATGGTGAGTTGTGGCCACCGGAATAATTCAAATTTTTAGTCAATCCTTATTAATTACGTGATTCTAATTCTGTTTGCCGGTTACATATATTTTAAGAAAACTATACTTATAATTCATGCAAATCCTTAAAATATAATAGTTATTTATAATTTATAGAAACTTCCATGAGGTCGATTTTGTCCTTCTCTCTTATTTTATTCTTATATATCCTTTCTTTTCTTTTCTTTTCTTAATATTAATTAAGACAAAAATAAATTGTTTTCAATTTTCAGAATTTTAATTTTTTAATCTTGTCTATAAATAATCTTAATCATATTTTTGTGAATATTGATTTCTCATTCAAATGAACAAACTAAAATTAATTTAAGATAATTAATAAAACTAAAAAATATATAAAATTAAACATTTGATGAATTTCGAACTAAATTTATTAAATTATTCTCAAATATTTATTTATGTTTTTGGTTAATTTCTTGTGAGTCGTACTTGAAAAAATAATCATATTCAATAATTTTATAACAATATTATAATGGTATTAAAAATTTCAACTAGCTTTATTAATTTGTTTTAAAACATTTTTTTTTATATATGATGAGTTAATTATTTGTCAATCATATTTGAAATTGAATTTAAGCAAAGACCTTTATTCAATTGAAATTGAATTTTCACGTTCCAAAAACATCACCAACAAGTTATTAAGATTTGGAGTTCCATCTTAAAAAGGTCGAATTTATTAAATAGAACAATCCAATCATTTATAAGTTGGTCTATATGTTTATCTTTATTCGATATTAGATTTTTATCCCTTAAAATGACCCCACAAGATAGTGGCTTTTTTGAGTAGTACAATCTTAAAATTCATGTGCTCATTTTCTGAGTGCTAATCGAATCAAATCGCTTGTTGAAACTTAATGAATTCCAATATCATATTAAAATTTGGAGTTCTATCTTAAAAAATCAACTTTATTAAAAGGGGCATCACAATCTTTTATAAATTGGTCCGTAAATTCATTTTTATTCGATTTGAAATTTTTATCCCTTAAGACAAGTCCACTGCAATTTTTAGTAACTCGAGTTTTCTAGTTCAACATGATTCTAAATGAGTAAAATATATCTATATATTTATAACTTGTTTAATACTATTTTGATAAAAAATTATTAACTTTTCAACTTGTCAAACCTAAAATTTTTATCCACATTTCATGAAATTCAAAAACCTTTATTAACTTTCTAATCGCATATCAAAATCAGTTAACATTTTATCAAAAACTTTGTCAAGCAATGTTTGACACTCGTTTAAATTATAATTAATTTTTCACTCTCTACTTATTAATCACACATTTTTCAATGAAATAATATTATACATAATCTCAAAACTTTTTTTTTTAATCACACATTCTTTAAGTTTTGAGATTATGTATAATATTATGTATAAATTTTCAAAATATATTCTTCCCAAATTCGAATTTTCCTAATCCATTAAATTGTATTGTACACTCCACCGACAAAGAGTGACTAATATATAGCCTACGTACTATCAATTGGAAGAAACAATCCAAATTGGTTTAGTGGACCTACACTTTTGTTAGAAACCCTGCAAATCTGGACTGCAGAGCACTTAAAAAGTGGCGTTTACGTTGGTTCAGAGAACAAATAAGAAAAAGTGGTCAAAGCCAAGAAAGTCAGATAGATTTTATTTTTATTTTTTTTGTCGTTCAGTCTCGGATCATAGTTTTTTAAGCCAATGTACGTGAAGATTGAACGTGCAGATGGATAGACAGACAGACAGACAATGTTAAGGCAGTCCCCTTTTATGTAAAAAATGAAGTTTATAATAGTGATTTTTTTAAGAATATGGTTAAAAAATAGATAAAAATTTTGAATTTACGAGTAAAATACTTTAATGGAATAACGTGTGGTTAAAAATAAATTTGAAAAAAAAAATAGTTTATAGAGAATGAACCTCAAACAATAGGCTAAATTTGAATAGGATCATGCTATACAAACATAATGATTGACATGCGAGATGATCGAACACTCACACCTCGGGGGTCAGGCATTATTTTATTCATACGGGGTCCACGCTCCATGTGAGGGTCGATCACCCATTCGATTACCAAAATTCAAGCACTTCAACATTTTCCATTTGAATATTTAAGCCAGTAAATATGAGTTACATGCACATACTTCACATATGTGGACTTTTTGATTAACCACATTGTCTAGAAAGTCAGTAGAGAAATGTTACATCTATTTTGATCCTATTTTGAACATTCAATAGGATAACTAAAAAGGCCTGTAAGAGCCAGAAATATTTATAAATTTTATGGCTGGCTCTTTTTTTATAGTCCTTAAAATTTACCAACTCATCAACAAGATTTAGAAGCATTCCACACCTACATAATACATTTCACAAGTAGAAGATATAGGGATTAATTTTCTTTACTCTAATCTCTATATAATCGAGCTTTACTTTCATGGTGAAATCATATGGGGATCCATGCACATTCTTTATTCTATCTAGTCGATCTTAATCACCTGCATTTCTCCATATTTCTTCGAGTTCCATAGCGAATGCCTTCTGTCTTCCGACAACTATAGTGATGTGATCTTTGTTTTCGACAACCTTAACGTGGGCTCGAGGAATTCGGGATTTTACATTGTAACTGCACTCCACTGGAATAAGTTCGTCGTCTTTGCCATGGAATATAATGATATCGCACTTTAACCGGTTCTTAACCTCGTCCAGATATCCTTCTATTTTTCCAGCAGTACCACAAATAATGTTGTGTAGAGTATGCCACGCAGCGTTATGTGTGTGTAAGAAAAATCCCTCCATTAAGTACGTTCTGATCCTGTATTGTTTACAGATTATAAGTTTACTTTGACAACGAGTAAAATAGTAACAGACATTACTTATTACGAACGTTAAACCTAAATCAGCTTCTGTCCTTTTCAAATAAAAGTCTCAATGACATTTGACCTGTTTTAGCTTTGCTTTTAAAAGTTTTTTAAAATTTTATTAATTTACCAAGAAAATACAATCATATTTCATTTTTTGTGCTAGTTTAAATATTAAATAGTCCATAATTATTTCATGCCAGCTTTTTTATTTAAAAAAAAGGGGGAAAAATCTTAAAGGTCATGGACCATAATTATCGGTGGAGATAAACCATTTATATACAGAACATTAATTACAGAATAATACTATTTGCAGTCGCTACGTGGCATACATATGACAAGTGGTTATATGATACATTAATGAATAAAAAAACTATCACATTAATGTATCAAATAATCACCTGTCATGTGTATGTTACATAGGGGGATTGCCGCAGTGAGCGACTGCAAATAACATCACTCTTAATTACAACATTGTACAAGTCATGATTAGGCCGTTTACATTGTATTTTTGATATGAATAAAGCCCCAGTACACCCCCCTCATATGAGAGAAAGGACGGCCCACGGCTAATTAATTCGTGAGCCCTGTCCCTTATGTGAGGGGCTCGTGTGTGTGGAGTGTCAACCAAAATGTACACATCATTATTGTTTAGATATTAGTCCATGCCACGTTGTAGACTTCATTTAGCATTGATTAGTGCCACTAATCATCACTGGTGTTAAGTACTAATCTATGTGACATTTACATAATATTGAATAATAAATTCATTTAAATGAAAAGTCAAATGATTCGTATGATTAAGCCTATAAAATGTAAACCCGTGCTCTAGTACAATTGGTGCTTAGATAACATTATCCTTTAGTATTTACCTTTAGCTCTGCCATATTTTTGGCGTTAACAAAGTCTATCCAAAAGTGTTTTCAATATGCAGTTGTGACTCGACTTATCAACCATTTGAATAGGCTGGAATAAGATATTGACCAAAGAAATTTGTTAGGTCTGATAGTAGGAGACTTGTACATACCTGTTTCTGGTGATCAGTTTGGTGAGAAATTCCCAGAGACGGTGGTTCTTGCAAATTAGAAGGCAGATCGTCCGGCTTATGTGCTCATACCAGCAAGCAATCGACGCGCCAAAAGCTATAAATGGCCACACACGCCGTGGGGCCACTCTTCTCATCATATATTGTGTGGCTTGTTCATCTTTTGGTAGTGGAAAATATGGCTGCCATATATCTATTATTATTTTTTTCATATATATGATTTAATTATTAAGAAAATAATGTTTACGTGTACTTAAATAAATGCATGCAATAATTGACAATTTCTAAGTACAAGTTTTCTCTGTTAGCGTGTTTAATGTATACTTTTCGAGAAAAGATTCTATGAGAAGTAATCGTTTGAGAAAGTGTGATTAAAAAATAAGGAAAAGTTATTAGTTCACGTAAAAATATATTTTACTTAAAAAGTGTGTAGTTAAAAATGAGTTTGAAAAAAAAATGGATTTTAAAGAATATGTACCAAACATGGGCTAAGGTTTTAGAGTTTGGAGTTTCATGCATGTTTCGTCTAAGATTTTGTTAAATTCTCTTGTTAAAGTTTAAATAGATAGAGAGGGACATTGATGAAAAAAGAGAAATTAGAACTCACCGGTGCAAGTAGAGTTAGGGACTTGACAGAGCCAGGATGCTTGACTGCAAGTGCAAGAGCCAAAATGCANTGACAATTTCTAAGTACAAGTTTTCTCTGTTAGCGTGTTTAATGTATACTTTTCGAGAAAAGATTCTATGAGAAGTAATCGTTAGAGAGAGTGTGATTAAAAAATAAGGAAAAGTTATTAGTTCACGTAAAAATATATTTTACTTAAAAAGTGTAGTTAAAAATGAGTTTGAAAAAAAATGGATTTTAAAGAATATGTACCAAACATGGGCTAAGGTTTTAGAGTTTGGAGTTTCATGCATGTTTCGTCTAAGATTTTGTTAAATTCTCTTGTTAAAGTTTAAATAGATAGAGAGGGACATTGATGAAAAAAGACAAATTAGAACTCACCGGTGCAAGTAGAGTTAGGGACTTGACAGAGCCAGGATGCTTGACTGCAAGTGCAAGAGCCAAAATGCAGCCTAATGAATGCGCCACTATGTGGAAGCCCTTCACTTTGTATGGCTCAAGAACTGACCTTTCAATCATGTCTAAATGTTCTCTTAATGTGTAAAGTGAATCAGTTGGTTTAGGACTCCTTCCAAAACCAAGCAGATCCACTGCAAATAATCTGTATTTCGACATGGCCGATTTTGAAAAATTTGGATACAAAGTTTCAGTCCAAAAGGCTGATGATGATATGAATCCATGAATGAACAGAACATCTTCTTGCACATTATCTGTATGGAAAAACGTCAGAATGAACCCAAATTTAGTCAATACATTAAGATAAAACCAGGTTTAATGCATTAATTGAACATTTGTTAAAGTGTGTTTTCCTTTTACCTTTAGCTCCGTCAGCTTTGACAAATAATGTTTCTTTGCCAGAAGAGGTCCATGAAGTGCAGGTTTTACAATCACAATCCGACCATCTGGGAATTGGAAGTGATTGATGCCCTCCGATCCTTCCTTGAAGCATTTCAACAATGGTCGAATCAATAGTGAATGTCGATCGACTGTTTCTTCTTTTCTTGATTTTCTCACAAGATTGTATCATGGAAGAACCCGAACTATTGCAGGTGCCATCCACTTTAAGCCTTTTCACAGTAGATTTTGAAACCTCGTACACCAATGAAGGGCGCGTGTAGAGTGTGTCTGAGATTTCTTCAAGCTGCAATTTGCTTGAAGTTAAATGCACAATTTTAGACTCTCCTCGTTCAGACAGGAAGATCTTGCCACTGCTTGTAATGGCTGCTTTGGCTGAGGAACAATAACAAGGTTTCCAGTCTGCTTCAATGAAGAAATCTATGATTTTGTACACATAACACAAGACAAAATCAAGAACGTCTAGATGAGTGAAAACAATGAAACTCAAGACAGGGGGGGGTGTGGGGAGGAAAGAAAAGAAAAAATGAGAAATGGTGGATTTGGACACTTACCTACAGGTAACAGATAAATGAATTTATTGTTACATTAAAATCGTTTGCTGGTCAAGCGAAAAAGGTTTGGTGGTAGTTGAACAGATGCAATACAATTTTCTCTCAAGAAATGAGCTATTTGCTTTTTCCTCAACACCTTTCCATGTATATAATACACAATATTATTGCTCTTGGACATAGTTCAGTGGTGCAAAGAAAATGAGTAAGGTTATCTCATGCCTTCCTGACAGACGCAGTGTGAATATTTGATTTCTGAGATATGGAATTGGACTCCTTATGGGCGTATTGTACAGACAGCTCTTATTTCTTGGCTTATTGGGATATATCTCGCGATTTACTTCCCTCACAAAATTCTAAGGACAAGACGGTGAAAGCCCTCAAGGTTGGAGTTCAAACTTTTTTTAATACACAATATTATCATGTTGTTATAAACAAGAAGGTTTTTTCAAATCTTTTCTCAAATTTAAGACAATGTCGTTTCTTGTAGTCCGTAGAAAAGAAAACTCTGTCGGCTAATCAGTAGATATGTTAAAAATAGGATTTAAATTAATACATTTGACTACTATCTAATAGCTTAATATTTTTCAATTTTATGCTTTTAATTATTTGCATAACATTAAAAAGTGGAATATACTATTTGTATATAATGCGATGTCCATAAAGGTATTCATCTCCTCACATGGAAGGAGACACACTTCAAAGAAATTATAGTGGATACCGTTGGGGACATCCTAATGTGCGTGTAGCATCACCCTTAAAAAAGTTGGAACACTTTTTTTTTTCAAGATTCAAGGGCAGCCGGACCATAATTAATGAGTGTAAATATTTTCAAAGATAAGAGGCCCCAAAGCTCTTGCAATTATTGCAGGTTCTCCAAGCCAAATGACTTCCATCCCCTCTAATGTACCAAACCTTTCACCACCGTCTTAAGCATTTATAAATACAGTGTGAGGGTTCGATTCATAAGATATGAAATTGAACTCTTTGTGGGCATTAGTGTACGGGCAAACTCTTGTTTCCTGATTTGCTGGAATACATCCTACAATTTACCTTCCTCACACTACTCGAAGAACGAGACGATGAGAGCTCTCAAGATTGGATTCAACCTTTATAAATGTAGGATCATGTCTTTCATTATATTGATATTGATTTAAAAGGCAAATTTCTTTAGGTTCCAGCTCAGATAGAGTATTAGGTAAGAAAATTTGTCAGAACTAGACCATGTTGCAGGCATATCACATAGATGAAATCGTGGCGTAGGCTACTTTGTTCGTGCGTACAATAATCACTTATGTTTGGTAAACCAGACTGAATAGAGAAGTACGAAATAAATTTATTAATAGTTATTTTAGTTTTATTTGTTAAATAATGTAGACCTTTCATTTATTAATTGCTCGGGGATTGGGGCTAGTTTCCTCAGTAGCCCCCGAGTCGAATTTTTATTCGGGATATTATTAGATATCTATAAATAAATTTTAAAGTACCCCTTTTTTGCGAGACTGAACGCATGAGATTGTGGTTAATAACCCTTTTCTTTGTCATAGTGAACAAACTTGGTAAATATAGTTCCCACTTTTGGGGTGAACCATTATAAATATGTGTACTCATTTTTTTATTTCTATTATATTTATTATTCCCCCAAATGTGCACATTGAAGATTAACCGAAAGCAAGCATGCTTTACGTGCTTTTTGATTTCTTTTTTGTCTGGTTGATTTTTCAATCAAAAGTACTATATGAAATTTTCAATTTTTTCCTCTTCCCGTATCGCTATCCTATAGGTACAGTGTTTGAATTAACAGATGACACTTTCTTTTGTATAAATCGATCTTATTTCATTTCAATTCCTTTTCGATACCTCCCAAGTGAAAATATCTAATGAATCCCAAATTGATGGGTTAGTGTGAGCTTATCCATGCGATTATGCGCTCTTCGAATAGAAATCCTGTAAACTAGGATTTAATCTCTAGCATCATGCAATCTAGCATGTATTTTAAATATAATTCCTTCGAGAAGTTAATTATTTACTAAAAGACTTGGGACCATGCTTCTTTCGGTTGATAAAGATTGAATCTTGATGGCAACTGAGATTTATCATCAAATACAACGTCAACCATTTACTCAGATATGTCCCAGGAAAGGATACTATCTTGTTAACTAACATGATTTGCAATGACATCACATGTTCATAGTTAAAAAAAAAAAAAAAAAAAAAACATTTGTGCATCGAACCAAATTAATGGGCAGCCTTTTTATACTTAAAAAAAGGTTGAACCCCAACCTTAAGGGTCTCTCACCGCCCCTACCCTGGAGTATCTTGAGGGAAGTAAATCACAGGTTATGCCTCCAAGGGTATAGGGTGGAAGGCTGCTTGTACACTTGTACTTACCCAAGAGCCAAATCCATATTTAAGGATTCGAACCCTTGACGCGGCAGCCTCAAGCAAAGCTGGATTTCTCTACCCTTCCCTTTTACCACTTGGAGATGTGCCCTGGGGGCGGCAGCCTTTTTATACTTGGTTATATGAATGGTCATGGAGGAGAAAGCGTGGCGCAAAATATTTTATTGGCAACAATTATGCTGACCTTTCAGGCTTTCATCTTCAATTTGCTTCCTTTAAATTTGATTTGATTTGCATATGCTGAAGACAATACACTTGCAGACCAAACCCTTATTTAAAAGCCTAATTTTTAGGTGATGTATTGAGGGTCTATAAACGACTTTGTCAATATCAATTGGGCCACTCAATTTAATTTTTTACACAATGCCAGTGTTATAGGTAGGATTGATACACTAACATGAATAGTCCAATCTTTTTTTGTTATTTCGATATATTTGATTTCCCAAATACATATCTCCTTTAATGTACACTCTCGTGCATGGGTGTGTATGTATATCGTGTGATCTCATCTAAAAAGTCAAAAAATGAAACAATATTTTTTTTTTATTTTATTTTTTTAAATTTGATCTTGAACATGTCTACCCGTGCATGCTGGAACCATTTTTTGTCC
Organism: Olea europaea var. sylvestris; assembly: GCF_002742605.1. NCBI lineage: Eukaryota > Viridiplantae > Streptophyta > Magnoliopsida > Lamiales > Oleaceae > Olea > Olea europaea. Next base: position 92,887 of record NW_019232785.1, on the reverse strand, counting down.
ATGGTCTCTCACATGTACAGTTTTCCATAACGAGGCAGAGTGAGATTTTAACTTAGATTTTTTGTCCAGCTTAAATAATATTTTTAAACAATTAATAAAGAAATAGATTTTGTTGACCTCGAAATTCAACCTTGTCGAGTGACCAACATATCATAGCTCCTCTGTAGTTTACGTGTATATTACATATACACTTTTACAATTATGTTGGACTACTCATGACCCTAGCTCCTTTGGGGTGCAACAGTTGCAAGAACTCGGATGCTCAAGTCAAATGATGAAGACAATACATTTGGGTATGGTAGAGACACAATGGAGGAGAATATGAATGTTGATTTTTAAGAAAGAATAACTAATATTGCGATGTATGAGTGTGATGCTCTAAGTTGCATAACCTTTGAAAGACACTAAGTGCAAACTTTTATACTAAGAGAAAAAATGTGATGTCCATTCGATACTTGATATGTGGCATCATCTCAACAGAACATTGGTGGCTTGTTTGAGCCAAATTATTTTTAAAAAAATACATTCTTCAACAGTGATTTAACAACATTTCAACCACACATTTTTCAATAAAATAATATTATACGCAAATCTAAAACTTTTTCTTATTTTTTAACCGAACGTTTCTCATTGATTTGACATAAATAATGCATTTTTTCTTAGAATGTGACTCAAACATGGCCTGGATAAGTTGAAAAAGTGTCAATTTCAGCCGTCGAAGGCATCTGGTTGTCTTAAATGGGCTGCAAGGCGACCACCCTATGTTAAAGGCCTAAATCTAAAAAGTAGGCTGAAAA
>NW_019232785.1:82498-85443 GCF_002742605.1 Olea europaea var. sylvestris | reverse complement strand
GGAAAAATGCTACACAACCAAAAGCTTCAAGGTAAACATAATTTGGGATTTTTCAAACCACACCTTCTCAGGGGTTCTTCCATTTAAGGCACTAGAAGGGGTTTTATTTATGATATACATTGCTGTCATAGCAGCTTCTCCCCACAACACTTTAGGGACTTCAAAATTGATCATCATGCATCTAATCTTGTCTAGAATGGTCCTATTCATCCTTTCAACAACTCCATTTTGTTGAGGAGTATAGAGAACATTTTTATGCCTAAGGACCCCACTAGCCTTGCATAATTGATCAAAATTAGTATTACCAAATTCTAGACCGTTATCAGTTCTTAATATTTTGATTTTCTTCCTAGTCTGATTTTCAATCAAGGTTTTCCAAACTTTAAATTTTTCAATAGTATCTGACTTTTGTTTTAACAGAAAAATCCAAACCTTTCTTGAAAAATCATCAATGAAAGATAGAAAAAATTTATTTCCTCCTTGAGTGATGGTAGATGAAGGTCCCCACAAGTCAGCATGTACATACTCTAACACAAAAGTAGTCTCATGCTTTCCAGTATTGAAGTGAAGTCTATGTTGTTTACCTATAGTACAATGCTCACAAAATGAGATTTTTGAAATATTATCTTTTCCAAAAACACTTTTTTCCTCAAAATGTGCAGACCTCTTTTACGTACATGTGCTAACCTGTTGTGTCATTTTAAGGTGACATCAACTTCAGCAGTTGATGACTCAGCAATGTGACTTGAAATTTCCTCAGCTCTAGTGACATATATCCCATTTCTTTTCGCACATTTGAATATTACAAGTGAGCCTTTAATTACTTTTAACAGTTCATCACCAAACTTAACTTGCAGGCCAATATCATCTAGATTTCCCATTGAAATTAAATTTCTATTTAAATCAGTGACATATCTTACTCTTTCTAGGGTAAAGATATATCCATTTTCAAATTTCAAAGTCACACTATCAATTCCTTAAAGTCTACGGGCTGCATTATTACCCATTACTACCTCACCATCATTTATTTCTTTAAAATTTTCTAAACAAGACCTTTTTTGAAGTCATATGAAAAGTGCAGCCAGAGTCAAGTATCCACTTTTGACTCTGTTCATTATTTTTAGAAAAATAAACAGTATTAAGGTCAGTAATGGGTCCTGTAACAACATAGACATCCACAGTTTTATCTCCTGGGGGATCTACTACATTACCCTGATCTACCTTCTTATCTCTCGGTTCATTCTTTTTCTTGTAGCAATCTTTAATAAAGTGACAAGTTTTTCCACTTCCATAGCACTTCCTATTCCTAGTCCTAGACTTTGACCTAGGTCTTCCTTTGCCTCTCTTTTTGCTATTGTTATTTCCTTGATGACTCTGATTTTCATGACTACTGCTTTGCCTAGTAAGAGATCTACCTCTAGCAAACAGACTTTCAGATTCTCTTCCTTGCCTTTCAGATTTAAGTTCTAATTATTTACTTCTTAAAGAAGCTACAACAACTTCAGGGGTCAAGGCATCCCTACCATCTTAATGGTAGTTTTAACATCTTTACATGCTTCAAGTAATGGGTTTAGAAAAATGACAACCTTGTACTCCTCAGAGACTTTCTCTCCAGCATTGGTTATAACTTGAACCAATTTATTAAAAACATCAAGGTTATCTTCTAAATCTTTGGAAGGGTCTAATCTAAAACTGAAGAGTCTTTCTAGAAGAGATATTTTATTTGGTAATGACTTTACTAAATAAAATTCTTCTAGTTTATCCCACAAAGCTTTTGCATTACTAAGTTTCCAAACCTTCCTCAACACTTGGTCAGATAAATGCAATATGATAGAGGTATGGGCAAGTTCATCAATTTTAGTTTTTTGTTTTTCAGTCATAGTAGCAGAAAATTCAGCAGTAATAGCTTTCGAGACTTTCTATTGAAGAAGGACCATTTTCATTTTTTGCTATCAAATGGGGAAGTCCCATTTTCCATTAAAAATCCTAAGTTCAAACATAGTAGTTGACATTGGGAGTTCTTAATCAACACAAGAAAATTATTTGAGGTTCAATGTTCAATAGAAAAGGAGGATACAGGATAAAATTTAACAACACTAAGAGTCGGACAAGTTTCAGTATCAAGAAGCTTCAAGAATCAAGAAAATAATAAGACACAAAGTATTCACAATATCAAGAAATGATAGCATGATCAGTGCAATACACTTCAGGCCCCAAATTCCCAAATTCACCAAGATTCCGTGAAGATCATGTCCTCAGGTCAAGATTCAATTTGGGACATCAGAACTAAAAGCAAAGAGGGATATTATGAGTGTATCACATAGAACTAATAAATGAATGCAGTTCGCAAAATTTTAACTATAAACATATATTATAATACACAGAAAGATCTATCAAGTTGTATAGCAATTTACAGTAACAACAATATACATGTAACATATACAACTGAAAATAGATTTAATGTAATATAGGAAAACCAGTGTCAAACCAAAGTAGTAGTCGTGAGTTAAGACTACCAATAACCAAGAAAGCCTTAAGAATGATGTTGGTCACCCAAGAATTAGGTCACGAACACTCAGTTCACATCAGAAAAGCAGCCCTATAAGAAACTAACGAGACATCCAAAATAACAAATCGTTAGTGTAACATCAACACAAAATATGAATAGAAGTATGTAAGATATGTTGATAAAGAACAGATCTAAGGTTTCTCCAGAAAAATCGAACAAAAAGGAACTCTTCAGATCTGACTATATGAATGGATTTCTCACAACTAGGTCACTGTCAAACGAAGCCCTAATGCCACTGAGGGCTCTGATACCACTATTATACCAAGAAACTAAAAATACACAAAGTATAAACTAAATTTCACTGTGAAATTTTACAGAAACAAATTGAACATTTGACACAAGATTTCATCGACTCTTGGGCTTAGAAAACTCATTG
>NW_019232785.1:76986-80663 GCF_002742605.1 Olea europaea var. sylvestris | reverse complement strand
TAACTGTTTTTTACTTTATTTAAAATGCTGCCATGAGATATGTAGAGCTATTTAAAGAATGGGTCAAATTATACATACGCACAACTAATAAAATCAGCGTAGAGGACACGTTCTTGTTAGGGTTAGGTTAAGTGAGGATGACATGCATAGTAATGCAGGTTCGTGCCTACATATGTAGTGTGGGACAAGCCTCTTTATTATTTGACATGGCGGTAATCTAGGATGTCCACTCGTATTTTTTTTTCTTTAAAAACAACAAAAAAAAAAAAGAACCGGCAACTGATTTATCTCTTGAAGATAGATTGCCGTGGTGGTGATTTTTGTTTGGTTTGTTAGTTTTTGGAGTGGTGGTGGTTTTCCATATTTTGGTGTTGAAATGGTTTTTGTTGACTATGACGGTGGTGGTGGTAATGTCGTTAGTGGTGGTGTTGTAGATATTGTTGTTATCGATGTTGGAGGTGGTTGTGGTCGTGTGACAACGGTGGAATGAAGTATTTGTAACCAATTATTTGGTTGATTTGTAATCAAGTGTTCATGGTCGATCGAGATCGAATCAGGATCGGAGGTGTGGGTGGGGATGGGGTGTTTGATATATGTGACCAAGTATTTGGTTAATTGTGACCAACTATTTAATTATTTGTGATATAAAAAATTGATAATTTGTGACTTAAAAGTAATTTGATCAACTAATTGAAAATCTGTGATTGATGAATAAACGGTGACTTATAAATTTTTTTTGATGTGTGTCCGATGAAATAAATTAGAAAAAATGCTATTTGTATATCGGGATTGACACTTTGATGTATACCCCCTAGCAAAATTCAGCCCCCATTTGGCCCCCATTCTTTTCAAATTTTAATGGTTGAAATAGTGTTCTTTTGAAAAATGTGTAGTTGAAAAAGAACGAAATTTTTTTATTTGTGTGTAATATTATTTTATGAAAGATCGTGTGATTGAAAATAAGAGAGAGAAAGAATGAGAAGGAGAATGAGGGCAAACCAGGGGCTACAATAAATTATGAGCTATGGAATTTTTGACTTGTGGCTGTGACATAATCTGTGACCAATAAAAAACTTGTAACTTATAAGTATATACATGTGATCTTTATAGTTGTGACTTCAATATATTTAATTCATAAAATAATTTTAATTATTTATTTATCATCTGATTTTTGAATTTTGAAGTTTAAAACCTGAAATTGAATTGGCCCATAGTCAATACATGAATTTTGAATTTTTCCCTAAGAGTAATTGAAAGGTGTGTTTTACTCACGAGTTTATGCAATTTTTAACTTGATTATAAGTTAGATTTTGCGAGTATTGAACATTTTTAATGTGTTTGTTAATATTATTTTTATAGGATTGTTGAAATGGTGAAAAACAAAAAATAGAATAAAATAAAATAAATAAAAAAATTTCATCACACAAAGCTATTGGCAAGGATAATAAAAAATTTGTGGATAAAGGGGCAAAAGAGACAAAACACAGTGATTAGACGAGTGGCGCCTAACGCTACGAATGAAAAAAGAGGTAGAGATGTAGCGCCACAGCGCCCATAAAATGGAGGGTATAGAGACTTGTCGTCTCTGGTGCCACCCATCGGCACTACAACGTCGAGAGAGGCTAAGTGGGGACGTCACGACACCACCACAGGTAACTTTAAGGCGTAATTTTTGCCCATTTTGAAGTCCATAAAAAATCCTATTTTTTAGACACACGGGAAGGCACATATAAATACAAAATTTTCACATTTTTGAGGGGATGGCACACATTGGGAGGCAAGAAACATACTTTGAGATTCAAAGAAGCAATTCAAGGGAGGAAAACAACAAGCAACTTACCGTTTAAAGCATTGACTGAAAGAGGAAAAAGATTTTGGTGTAGAATTGAATTTTTCTTCTACATCTATACTAAAAATCTGGTGATATATTCTATGATGATGCATTGTTTTTCCTCTTTCATTATGAATAACTAAAATTCTTGTTAGGGCAAATAACGTAACCCAATTGGGATCCTCTATGTCTTTTAATTAAGATTATTGTTCTTTATTCGTTTTTATGTTGATTTTTACTATGAGTTTGATGCATTGAATTACTTAATCACTAGTTTGATGATTTTGTGAATCCTTTACAAATCAAGAAATGAGTTTAGAATTTAGACCATATAGTAAAATTCGGTAAATAGATATAACGTGTAAAGATATCTATACTGATTATTGCGGTCATAAGTGAATTCTTATGACCAAAATTTCGTTTAACTAAAATTGATTCGTATAAAGATATGAAATTAAATTAGTTAAATAGGTTCAATGAAAACTCGAGATGGATAAATTGAATACAATAAAAGAATTCGATCGAATACTATATTAGATATGAATCTTGATTTAAAATGTAAAGGTGATCAATAGGTAAAATTATCCTACCACGATATTTGTTCATTATTTAATCTCTAAATCAATCTTTGTGCGCATCCACATATTTTCACATATTTAAAGTAAAATCCAAAACATCCAAATCTTTATTTGTTTTGTCGAATAGTAGTTAGATAGATATTAAATTAAGTGTTGAAGTATAGTTTTTGTGGGAACGACACTTGTTTGATATCGTACACTTACGATAGTAAAAACACAGCAGTATTTTGTCTGCTAAAAGTTAAAACACCACACTGAACCACCTGAAGATGTAATTTGTAACAAGAAAAAATCCATATTCTCATGGGATTACAGCTCTTTTATGGTTGAGAATTGGACTGAACTATTGGTCCTAAGATCCTATTTTGAACTAAACTTTCAATTAGGAATTGGTTTGGACTTGGCCCAGCCCATATACGGAAGGTGTTGGAACTTGTCCCTAGATTTAAGAAAACATTTTATTTTTTTTTAAATAACACAAGTTTAACGTATCAACTCTTTATTAGATCACTAGGCGTTGTATTTTCAATTTGTTGCCATATACTCCAAGTTATCTTGATCTTCTTGATTGAGTTTGTTGAATATGCAAGCTTACGAACTTCGGATCATGTCCAGTTATTATTCCTTTTTGATCTTTAAATTGTCAACCTTTAAATCTCATTTGATATAATATAATACTCAATTGTACTTGATGTGTGGGACCATAATCAAGATCGCCAATCATCAAAATTGAACTCTTACGAACTCACAAGAATTGTTATGAATGTCCAAATTTATTTAAGGCATCAAATATTAGTGCATGGCCAAAATGACAATTTCGCCTTTCTAATTATCATCTTACTTAATATTTCATTTTCTTTCAGAGTTTTTTTGCGAACATATTGTGAAATTCATTTTGGGTCCCCAAAATATTGAGATCAGATTTAAACGAGTTAGAATATAATATTTAAGTGCATTCATTAGCCCATTTGCATTGTGGTGAATTTTGAACGCAAATATATGTTCACTACTTTACTCTAGGCTCCAAACGCATCAAAATGTTTGACCATATAATTAGAGTTCATTCATTGGTATTAAAGAACCTAGAGTTCATGAATAATAACCACGATACCATTATAAATTTAAATCATCCATAAAGTAGTCATATAGAGTTTAAATTTTTGTACAGTCATACCATAATTTTAAACTCTGTCAGTAATCATGTCCAATACACATCAAAAGTATACATAGTGTACTAGTCTTACTACTCTCGTGATCCTTTCGTTATT
>NW_019232785.1:42104-75034 GCF_002742605.1 Olea europaea var. sylvestris | reverse complement strand
AGACAACATCAAGTTCGGCTTGCCTATGCCATTTACTATCACATTACTTATTTGGAGTGTCATTGAATTTGGTAACTCGACAATGGCAGGGCTACTGGGCACATAATATCTTTTAAAAGTAGTCACAGCCACCCTTGGAACCTTATTCCTGCATGTACAAAAAAGAAATAAGTGCTCTTTTGGTTGTTGGATCTTTAGTTCTGTTCCATTCATTTTAGGAGGAGATGTAATGGTGTTGGTCGTTTCAAGGATGGCAATACAGTTCCATTGGTGATGATGAGTGGTGGCTGGTTGTAAATGTCTTTGATCTAGGATAAATAGATTGTGATTTTAGATGTTGAGGTGAACGTAGGTGTCAAGTAGATAGAGAAAAGGAGAGGCTAAAGCCCAAAGATGGGAACTCCAACAATAATTTTCCGGGTCAATTATGCATATGTGGTAAATTGGAAATTACCGGGTCGCTTACCATTTAGTTATTTTAGGATTTATCTATTCCATGCATTTAACTATGATTTGAATTATTGCAAAAATAAATCCAAGCAACCAACAAGAGCAGAAAGGGATTCAAATCCTTCGTCTTAACTTTGTCAAGCTACACCTTTGAGATACCACATTTTCATATTTATATATGACTTGTATAGTCTGTCTTAAGCTTCAATTGGCTTTTGAACATGTGTGGAAAAGGAAGAAATATACTAACAAAATTTTATTATAAAAGAAAACTTGGTAAAAAATTTATATCAGATTCCTCTTATATTTCTGGCTATTTTATGACCCTCAAATAATATGTTAAAGTTGTTCATTATTTTGATTGGACAAAATGAGGAATATCAAGTTAGATCTGTTCTATTTTCGTTCTTTTCTAAATTCATGGTCCAAATGGAGTGTGCATACCCGACTCGTAGAGATGGGAAAACTATACCACTGAAGTGAGTTCTTATATTTTTCCAGGGTGTCAGGTGTCCTTTTCTGTAACTTTAAGGGTCTCTCTCTGCCCCGTCCCTGGAGTATCGTGAGAGAAGTTAATCACAGAATGTGTCCCAACAAATCAGAGAACAAGAATTATCTGTACACTGGTGCTCATAAAGAGTCTCAATCCATATTTCAGGAATCGAACTCCCACACTGCGACTGCCAGCAAGGCTGAGTATACTTCACCCTTTTCCTTTGCACCACTGGAATATGTCCCAGGGGTTGTCCTCTTCTGTACTTCTATTGGCATGATATATTGTGTTAGTTTATGTGAACCAGACTGGTTTCCTGATTAAAGCATCTAACCAAGATAAAATCATGATTCTGATTCACCTTTCTAATCATGTTACTCAAGTTTTGAAAATAAGAAAACAAGTTTTAAGAATTGAAAGATCTTATTTATTTTATATTATTTAGTATAGTTGAAATAGGAGGAATCACTTTCCGTTCTTCGAGTAGAGAGTATGAAAAGTTTGTCATAACTACCGTTTACTTGGATGCCAGAGTACACTTAAATCAAAGATAGATTTCTGCATTTTTCTTCCGCGTCTTTGGTTTCTTTTCCATCATGAAATACGCAGTAGAAATTTAGATGAATAAAATATGCAAAAGCGAGAATGCAGGGCATCTTTAAGCCTTCCTCCCCCTAAGTTCCCTGTTTCACCAATCTGGAAAGAGAATTTCAACTGTGACCATATCACTTGTCAACAGGGATTTATGGTCTCTCTCTCTCTCTCTCTCTCTCTCTATGTGATTGTTCATCTAATAACGAAGAAGCATACTTGTTAACACACAAAAAGTTCAGCCCAAGTCGAATAGCTCAAGGAATGAAGCTCAATTGGAAGGTCTCCAAAATCAAATAGTCCAAAGAACGACCCAATCAGGCAATGCAGGATAAAGTCTCAAATAGGGAAGCCCATGAATGCGGTAATACCATCGCCCAAGGATACAAGTCGCCCAAGATTTGAGCGAATGGATTTCCATACAGTCGTCCGGAACTGTGCCCCTGTTCTCGCCCAAACCTTCGAGTCACCCAGGATCTTAACAAACGTAAGATGTTATGGTTACTCAAAGGTGCGGTTAATGAAGCAGTTATTGAGTAGCCCTATCACGTTCCACGATTCAAGGAATTCAATTGAAGACAGTCGAACGACAAAAAATAATGGCAGCAGTTAGAGAAGGCAGTTCCATGACAAGTTGGCCACTACGAGGAAAGTGGGCGGTTATAGAGCGATCAAGCAGTTTTTAAGCGGTTGATCACGAAGAGATCATCCAGGGAGTATAAAAGGAAGAAAAGACATAGAGTAAAAGCCCCCGAATCAAACACTCTCAAATAGAGAATATGTAACTTTAAATTTCTTAGTTTAGATTTAAAACACTTCTTTTCAGTAAATCGTGTGCTTGCGCCCCTTGGAGGCATTCTGTTTTTATTTTCCAATTGTAAAGTTATCGCCAATAAAAACACCCCTTTTTGGGACTTTGTCTCAAGAGGTTTGTCCCTTACACAATCGTCTGATCCCTTTTTAATTGTTAGCGACTAACCCGCGCGAAACAATTTGGCACGCCCAGTGGGATAGTGGTGTTTGGTGTTGAAGATACAAAAGGTGAAACAATATGCCTCAGAGATCCGATAAGGAAGCAGCAAGTCAGGGAGGAGTCCAGTCTGTGATCGAGCGATATGAGGAGCAGCATAGCTCTCCACGAACAGATGGACAGAATCAGAGCAGTAACAGTCGTTACGAATCAATGGCAAAGTTGAGTCCTCGAACTATGCGTGCATTACTTGGAGAACTCACACAAGATGTCGTTGAACAGGTAAATCTTCGAAATATTCATAATATGGAAAGATTTACCCGGAATGGGAATGCACATTATGACAACATAGCCAAACAGCTGAGTACTTTGAACGAAATAATGAATAAGTTAGTAGGTCAAATTTGTCAACCAGTTATGCCTCTCGCAAACCACTTTCAAACTAGGACAATTGTGGGACATAATCCCCAAGTCCTAAATCCAAGTCAAGGGGTAGAACGATATTTCGGTCCCTCTACTTCAAACCAAGGGGATGGTGTAACGCCAAATCAGAATAATGGTAGTGGTACGCCTAACTTGGGGGTAATCCAAATGTAAGAGATAATGTCCTAAATAACGGGCACAACACCCCACGTGTTAATGAGGGAATAAATGTTCAGGCTAATGGTAACAATAGCCCAAATCATGATAACTTTATTCCTAATCAAGGACCAAATATCATGCCTCAGGCAAATCAACCGGTCAACCAACCTGTAGGGATTTCATATGACCCCAACGTCATGTTGAGGAATCAGATTATGGAAATCGTACAAGACCAGATGGCTTTTGGGGTACGTCATGTTATTAGGCCGACTTACACAAAACCATATCCTGATTGGATAGACCAAGCATATCCATGGCCTAGAGGGTATAAAGTGCCAGAATTCTCACTGTTTACCGGTTTAGGGGAGGTGTCTACTCTAGAACACATAGGACGATTCACACTGCAAAGTGGTGACATAACTGATTATGATAAAATGAGGCTTTTCCCTAGTTCATAACAAGAGTAGCTTTCTCCTGGTTTATCAATTTGCCAGCGAACTCTGTTCAAACATGGCAACAATTGGAACAATTATTCCACGCTCAGTTTTATAAAGTTGAGTCTGAAGTTACTTTGGTCGATTTGGCGAACCTACGTCAAATGCTAAACGAATGGGCAGAAGGTTTCCTCCAAAGGTTCAAAACAGCAAGAAGTAAATGTTTTGTATCTCTGCCCGAAAAAGAGTTTGTCAAAATCACTCAAGGTTGTTTGAGCTTTAATTTGAAAAAGAAATTCCAAGACAAAGAATTTCCTGACCTTTTCCAATTGAGCGCGAATGTGATTACATATGAACGATCGATAAGAGAAGAAGAGCGGATAAAAAATTCTAACAAGGGGACTTATTATAGAGACCCAAATTTTGATGTTCATACCATCAATAACGAGTCATACGATCAGATCAAAATGTGTTTGGCCGAATTAGTCAAAGGAGACACGTATACTTGTCCTATAATGGCTAAGCCTAGACCATCGGCCAAGGATGAGCCTATGAAAGATGAAAACGTAAAAGCTAGAACGTTCTCGTTCGATGTAACTAAAACTGACCTTATATTTGATAAATTATATAAGGATAAGCAGATAAAGTTGAGCGATAAGCATAAATTGCCAAACCCTGAACAAATTAAGGGTAAAAAATATTGTAAGTGGCACAATGCATGGTTACATTTGACTAACAATTGCTTGGTTTTTTGCCATATGTTACAGGATGCCATTGAATCAGGACGAAAATTACGTTCGATGATAAGAAGAAGATGACAGTGGATGAAAATCCTTTTCTACAGCCACTTGGAGTGAATATGGTGACGTCTGGTTTCAAAAATAAGATGCCAAAATTCAAATTGGTTATAGATGATGGAGAAGAAGACCCTGGACTATATCCCAGTGTCTTTGAGTGTATTAAAGGGAATGAGCCAAAAAAGGATGAAGACGTCTTGTGTGCAAGATGTAAAGGAGAAGTGAGTGAGAATACGGAGAAACCAGGGATATTGTAGCATCCCCATCGCCCTACTTTCTTCCCAAACGCTCAGCCTGGTAGAGAGCGAGGTACATCGTTCTATAAAGGACCGCCTTTTGAGAGGCAGTTCAGACCAGCAAATAATGGAAGAACATTCAGGTTACAACCTCGCCGACCAAATGTATGGCATTCGTTTCAGTATAATGCAGGAAAGGCGATACCTTTCAACGAGATGACTAGAACCCAACAAAAGCGTTTCCAACGAAATTATGGACGAATGATGAGGCAACAATAGGGAGTACCACGTCCTAAGGCGCCTAAAATACTCGAGGTAGCCAATCAAAATGTTCTCAAAGATAGTGAAGAGACTGGTACAGATGAATCAATGAAAGAGTTGCCAAAAACTTTTTCTGGGAGATCGAAGTTTGAGCGAGACAAAAGGGATGGAGAAGATCCAGATTAGCCCATTACTATTCAGTTCGGTACGTTACATCCTATTGTGGCTAATAACTATTACTAGCCAATGAGTTCAAGAATAAAGAGAAAGAAGAAGAAGAAAGAGAGGATAACGAATGAGAAGTATGCGCGCTGGAATATGAAGAAGGCCAGACTTCTAGAGAGGCCTACAGTGGTGAAGAAGATGATGGTATGACAGACATTGAAGAGGAAATCGACCTAGAAGCAGAAAGAAGAAGAAGAAGAGTATCGTACAATACTCTGTTGAAGCAACTACATCGAGAGGGAGTTCGTGAAGTAGATTTATTGGGAGAACCATCTAGGCGTTCTTTCGATTTTTATGTGCTGTATGAAATGCCCAAAAGGAAGAAGAGAGTGCCTCGCTCTGAAAATTATGGATCACCTCCAAGAATAATGTCTCCTCCCACAGGTTAGATAACTGAAGATGAAGCATCAGAAAACAGTAAAAAGGAAATTCAGGAGACAGAGGCTCAATGCGATATGCTGCGCGTTGACTTATCACAAAAAGATAACTCGACAGAGGACAAGAAGGAAGTAGAAATAGAGACCGCCGAAAAGGTTATTTTTAAACGGCCAGCCATGAAATTGACTAAATACTTGAGGCCGTTGTACGTTAAAGCTCTAGTTAACGGCATACCTGTGGCAAAAGTGCTTGTCGATAATGGAGCAGCTATAAACACTATTCTATCTAGGATGATGAGGAAATTTGCAAAGACAGAAGGGGATATGAGTCCAATAGAAGTCATCCTTACAAGTTTCAATGGAGGAGCAACTGCAGCTAAGGGAGTTATGTCATTGGACATAACTGTAGGTACAACTACTATGATCACAGTCTTCTTTGTAATAGATGGTCCTACTAGTTACAATGTGTTACTAAGAAGAGATTGGATACACGGAAGTCGCTGTATACCCTCATCGCTCCATCAATGTCTGGTTTTTTGGAATAACAAGGGTGGAGTAGAGGTGGTGTAGGCCGATCATAGGCCTTTTATCGCAGAAGTAAACTCAGTGGAAAGGTTCATGTACAAAGGAAACTATGGACTTGTCAGGGTAGTCCAAGATGGGGAAGAAACTCAGATTGTCGTGCAAAGTGAAGAGCCATTTTCAGTGGACACATTCACTGAAATGTTCAGTCAGATGAGGCCAAATATAGTGGCCCTAGAAGAGCCAGTAATTGGCAAAAGAATGATCAAGGAGTCCTGAATGAGTTCGAAGCAACAAGAGCAAATGGCCGATATTCAGGCCTTCAAAACCAAATTAATGGCTTTCAATAAAGAATGCAAAGACAAGATGAAAGAAGAGGCAGCCCTGAAAGCGTTGAAAGACAAATTAGCAGTATTCGAATTGGAACAAAGTATTGGCCGAGAAGTCAATAAGGTGGATTGTTTAGAGGAAGAAGTCCTTACAAGGGAGCTGGACGATGAAGTAATGCAGATCATCAAGCCTGGATACGCTCAACCACAAGACCCTCTGATTAAAGTAAATATTGGCAATGAGAAGATCGTCCAACATTCAGTGATAAATTAATCGCTTTGTTAAAAGAGTATAAAGATTGTTTTGCTTGAAAATATGAACAAATGCAGAAATAGAGCGATTATTAAAAGCAGGCTTTATTAGAACAGCCAGGCATGTCGAATGGTTGTCCAATATTGTGCTAGTACTAAAAAGAATGGTAAACTAAGGGTGTGCATAGACTTTAGGAATTTAAACATAGCCACACCCAAAGATGAGTATCCAATGCTCACGGTAGATTCTTTAGTAGACTCAACTGCCAGACACGTCATGTATTCTTTCATGGATGGGTATTCAGGATACAATCAAATTTATATAGTTGAGGAAGACATACATAAAACTGCCTTTAGATGCCCTGAGTCTTTAGGATGTTTTGAATCGGTAGTCATGCCTTTCGGCCTGAAAAATGCAGGAGCAACTTATCAAAGGGCAATGAATTTAATTTTTCATGATATGATAGTCAAGTTTGTTGAAGTGTATGTAGATGATATAGTGGTCAAATCCATTAAAGAAGAGGACCATTTCGAACAGTTAAGATGTTCATTTGAGTGAATGAAGCAATATAAGCTAAAGTTGAATCTCTTGAAATGTGCATTTGGTGTTAATGCAGGGAACTTTCTTAATTTCTTGGTACATAAAAGAGGGATTGAACTTGATAAAAATAAAGCGAAGGCCATTTTAGAGGTCAAACCACCTAACAACAAAAAAGAATTGCAAAGGTTTCTAGGCCAAGTAAACTTTTTAAGACGCTTTATTTCTAACTGTGCAGGGCGAACTAAAGTCTTTTCGCCGCTTTTAAAGCTAAAAAATTAGGACGAATTCATCTAGAAAGAAGAACATCAAAAGGCTTTTGAAAGCCTAAAAACATATTTATCAAATCCACCAGTGTTGGTGTCACCAATCCAAGGATGGCCAATGTAAGTGTATGTATCGGCTGAGAAAGAATCAATAGCTGGAATGGTCGTGCAAGAAAACCAAATTGGTGAAGAGAGGGCGATTTACTACTTGAGTAGACGGTTAACAAAATGTGAATGTAATTACTCTGGTATCGAAAAATTATGTCTTGCATTGTATTTCACATTTACAAAATTGAGGGCTTATTTACGATCTGTAACCATTTATTTGATTTCTAGAGTAAATTTGATTAAGTATATATTCTCTCGCCCTATTTTACACCAAAGGGTAGGCTTTTGGACATTAACTTTATCAGAATTCGAAATATAATACATACCCAAAAGGCAGTCAAAAATCAGGCTTTGGCTAACTTTCTAGCCGATCATCCATGCCTTGACATACCTAAAGAAATTGAATTAGAAATCAATTCGTTCGAGCTAAAACCTTGGGTGTTGTATTTCGATGGGTCAAAAACCTCTAAAAGTACAGGAGTAGGAGTAGCATTGATAAATCTTTTAGGGATTTGCTACAAGTTTGCATTCACTTTGGATAGGATGCGCACCAACAATCAGGCCGAATATGAAGCCTTAATCGTGGGCCTAGAACTTATGATAGATATGGGAGTAAAAAATGTAAACATTAGAGGCGATTCTCAATTGGTAATTCACCAACTGATTGGTGATTTTAAATGCCAAAGTCATTCCATCATGAGTCAATATGAAATCGCCCAAGAGTTATTAGAAGAATTCGACCAAGTAGAACTTCAATGCGTTAATAGGATATACAATGACGTGGTAAATGAGTTAACCCAGATGGCCTCAGGGTACTCAAAGGTTTTAAATTGGAAGTCTACTTGTGAGTATGGAACAATATTGCCCGTGATCCAAAGAAGGGCGAGAAGGATTGAATTTCATTGCATACAAGATGGAGATACAATGGATTGGACGGCGGAGATTAAAGAGTTCTTTAAAGAACCTAATAAAAGAGATAGTAGAAAAATGAAGTTGCGTTTGCTAAACTATGCACTGATAGATGAAGAGTTGTTCAAGAAACGCTCTGATGGTATACTGCTAAAATGTGTAAGTTTGCAAGAAGCCAGGACGATCATGGCTAAAGTGCACGAAGGGATACGTGGAGCTCATCAAGCTGGCCAAAGAATGAGATGGTTAATTATTAGGAGTGGATATTTTTTGCCAAAGATGGGAAAATTATGCGTTCAGTATGCAAAGAGTTGTTTAGCATGCCAAAAATATGGTCCAATACAAAGGGCGCTAGTACGAGAGATGACACCTATTATTAAACCTTAGCCATTCAAGGGTTGGGCGATAGATTTGATAGGGAAGATTTATCCCCCATCGTCCAAGCAACATACTTTTGTTATAGTTTCAACCGATTATTTCACTAAGTGGGTAGAGGTGGTACCTTTAAAGGAGATCACCCAGAAGAATGTCATAGAATTTATCCGTGATCACATCATTTATAGATTTGGAATTCCACAAACTTTGATGGTAGATCACGGGACATCTTTAAATGGGGATCAAGTGAATAAATTCTTGAGCGAGTTTGGAGTTAAATTAGTAAACTCCACACCATATTACGCTCAATCCAACGAGCAAGCAGAATCTTCTAATAAGATTCTAAAAAATATCATAAGGAAAATGATAGATGAAAATGCCAGAAATTGGCACGAATGTCTGAACAAGGCCTTATGGGCTTATAGGACGTCGCCTCGGTCAAGTACCAAAATTACTCATTTCCAACTTACTTATGAATAGGAAGCCATTTTGCCTATGGAAATCAACGTGCAATCGATCAGAGTGTGTTTGCAACATAAGTTAAGCGATGATGAGTATACCGAATCACCAGTTCAAAACTTATTACAATTGGACGAATTAAAGTTAGACGTCCTAGATAGATTGCAAGTTCAAAAACGAAGAATGACTAAATTTTATAATAAAAAAGTTATAGCCAAATCGTTCAGCCTGGACGAACTGGTTTGGAAAATAGTACTCCCTTTGGATAGTAAAGATCCAAAGTATGGCAAATGGTCTCCCAATTGGAAAGGACCATATAAAGTGAATAATGTATTGCCTAATGGAGCTTATCATTTGGAAGATTTAGATAGCACCAAGCACATGAGGTTCATTAATGGCAAATATTTGAAAAAGTATGTTCCTTCCTTATGGGAAAGTGAACAAATAAAAGCGTAACCAAATCGCATTGAACAATTGTAGAGTAAAAAGGGTCAGAGCGAAATACGTTCAAATAAATTCCTTTATTATCAAATGTTCATTACAAAACTGCGAAATACAAGATGCTAAATGCTCTATAAACTACAATTAAGAGCAAACTAATCTCCCAGTCGATCACTGAGTAAGAGGGTGTACTGGTCTTGATCGCCATCCTGATCGCACTACTGCAAAGGCAAACAGAGAGGTCGAGAAGCACTCTCATCAAGCAGAAAGGAAGATGAAGAGTCCTCACATCGCCTTCCCAAATGCATCGCTGCAACAACGGGCAAGGAGGTTGAGAAGTACTCTCAGCAAGTAAGGTGGCCAGCAAGCACCCCAAAAATTGTCTTCCATCATTAAACTCCTTGTAGGAACGGAGACAGTGGGAAGAACTTTGCTGCTAGCCAAAGAATATTTCCTATATCTCCCATACCAAAGGTGACATCAAGAAAGATGGCAAAGTGGGCAGATCAGATGATCCATTTCCATGGAAAACGAAAGTTTTGGATTGATTGTCAAAAATGTCAAACAATAGCAGCAAATTGATTTTTTGAAAAAGAAAATGGAAATGAAGATGGAAAGTATGAAGTATACGTGCATTTATAGGGAGGTGAAGGTGAAAAGACAGAATATGAGTAGCCACATTTGTATCTAGTAAATGGGATTAAGTGGCCCAAAGTCTTAAAAAAAAGGGGTAGAAATATCGAAAGAAAATGTGCAAAAAATTTTAATATAAAGTAGTTAAATGCCTGAGCGATTGACGATTAAAAGACGAACGTCAATAAATACACAAGAGGCTAAAATAGTTATTCATTAACAATGATGGCTGTTGTTATGATCAAAATTAGCAATGGATATCAGTACAAGGTTACAAAGGGAAAGTCAATACGAAATTACAAAAAGAAAAGTTAAGGCATTATATGTCTTAATTACAATTCGCCCCATACCAAACGAATTCTTTCCCTAAGTCTCCTCCAGTCCTCGCTCTGCCGAGAAGAAATGATATTCAATTCAGCCACAACATCATCATCAACTTCCAACTTCTTGTACTGCTCGACCAAAGACTTAGTTTGCTCAATTCCTTGGGAGGCATTGGGCTTTTTAGCGGCCATTCTCGCCTTGCGGTCGTCCATCTTGGCTTGAAGCTCCTTCATCTGTGCAGCCAAACTAATCATCAAAAAGTCTTCAATCATGACTTCGGAAGAGATTTATTTCAACTCATCCTCAGCTTTGTTGATCTCCAGAAGCAAGGACTCTTTTTCAGATACGGTGCGAAGATATTAAGTACTTTTAGCCTTCAGTTCAACATTCTTGGCCAGCACGGAGAGGACCTTGGAATGGACAACTTTCAACGTCGCTTTAAAATCAGTAGAAAGATTGAGCGACGGAAGTTTCAATGCTTGCTCCAATTTCGCATTCAAATGCTCAAGTTTATCCTTATGCTTGGCAGCACTAGCCTTACCGATGTCCATATCCATGAAGGACACATACTCAAATATCGACTGCTTGAGGAACTTCATATCTTCCTTTAAAGAAGCAGAAGGACAACTGGTTGAAGTAGGGCGAGATGTCTTGACTTGCCCCCAGGAGGTGAACAAGTCTTGAATGGAACACACAATTTTATCAGCATCCTGCAAAGAAAATTACAAATATTGAAGGTTTCCACTACACTAAACAAAGTGGAGGTAAAGGTGAAACAAAGATTACCTAATCAGCAATCTTGGAAGGTGGCTCATGGGAGCATCTGCAGAACTCAAAAAGTAACAAATCAAAAACCAAAAGCACAAGTAAAGGTAAAGTATCAAAAAATGAATTACCTTCTGCTTCGATGTTTGGGGGGTCAACGCCCTGGGTAGAAGGTGGCTCATCCATTGGTTGTGATGAAGATTCTGGGACTGAAGATTTCTCTTTAAGCGTAATCCCTTCATCAACTGGTTTGGACGAAGCAGCCTCTGCAGAGGATGATGAAGCAGGAGCTGCCAGCACCAAAGCCTTCAAAGGAGAGGCTGAACTTTCTGAGAAATCCAAATAAACCATCAGCACATAGGAAAGTTTCAAGTATGGAAATGTATGCTTGTGAGTAAACCAATTTAATTACCTTCCTTCTGACAATGAGAGGGTGTCATCATCATCATCATCCTCCAAAATGGGAGATGCCGACGCTGGCCGTTTGCGGCTTGGGGCACTTTTAGCTGCAGTGGGCTTGGTAAGAAGAGAAGTCGATGGACGAGCAGACTGTTTAGCACGAGCAGGGGAAGAGGGACTCCTAATGGACAGAGGAGTGACCAAAACAGGAGAGGTGGAAGAAATGTTTGGCTGGTCCAGTGAATGGAAAGCACGATTGGCATCAGTCACAAACAATCTGTGCTCACTGACGGCCAGAGTTGTTCAAAAAGGGGATGGATGGCACGGTTAGGATTGAAGGGAGCTAAAAAAAAGTTGCTCGTCAAAAGAATATTGCGAGCATTTATAGCTTCTGCCTCTGCCTTATTAATAGTATGGAAGCGGTCTATCAAGTTTCTTAAATAGCAAGGGGGAACGGGCCAAGTTTGGCCAAAACCAAGTTGGCGAGCAAAGAATTGGGGAGCATATATTTCAACCCCAACTTTTGCATTGGTCCCAGTCAAGATATCATGGAACAACTCCCTCCCGGTCAAAAACTGAATCCAAATGAATAGAGAGGTGCTTGCACTATCCATAGTGGATGGAGGTTGCACATAATCTGGAGTCAAAAAGGGAGGAAAAGGAAAGAAGGAAAGGATTGAATTCAAAGTATAAAAGAATGAAAAAATGTCCATTTTGGATATATTTACAGGAGTTAGGGGATCAATGGCTAGCCCATAGCAGCTAGTAGAAGGACTGGAAAAAGATGGAGCACCAAGCGATGGAAAATAGGCTCTCAACCATATTTGAGTGAACCAAAGAGGCCCACTGCTAGTGGAAGATGCACCATTCTTCAATTGGGACTGAAGAGAAGCCATGCCTCTATAGAGGGCAGCTAAAAAGAAAAAATACAAATTCAGAGGCCTACCACGCACTAATTCGTGCACTATGGGTAAATAACTCATGGAGGGCTTTATGCTTGGCACACACAAAACGTATTTACAAAGCCAAATCAGAAGAAAGGCCACATGCTCAGCATGGAAAGGCTCAGCGCTTGAGTGGTTATGACAGGTTTGCGGGCTTGAATAAGACTCGGTGAGTTTTCTTTCAAATTTTGGGGTGACACCAAAAATTAAAATACCAGGAAAAATGGTATCGCCCAAAGGTGACAGATTTATTAGGGCCCCAACATCCCTTAAGGTAATGGACATGGGGCCAAGAGGGAAAACAAAAGTATTATACTCAGAAGACCAAAAACTTAAAGCGATTGAAAAAAGTGCTGAATCAAAAATAGGGGGTCGCAAAAAAGATTTATAACAAATCAGAAATCCTAGCATTATCAAAAATTGCCTTAGTAGGACCATGGTCCATAAGGCGAGCGTGCCACCTACGGAAAACGACATTAGATTTAGGTCAAGTGCGAATACCTCTTTCGCAAAGTGGCCCCAGCGACAAAGAGTTTAGAAACGGAGGGACTTGAGGACAAGGGAATAGCTGACCGACCGCCGCTTGTTCGATGGCCTCGACGTTGTTGAATGAAGGACCTAGATAGAACTCTTTGAGTTCGACATTGGTTAGTGCAAGGAAGTTCGGAGTTATATATGGCCGAGTGAGGAGTTTCTGGAAGTCTTCAAAGCTAAAGGAGTTATCAGACTGGGATTATGAAGTGGCCATTAGGGACGAAATAGAGTTTTTCAGAGTTACGTAGTAGAGAAGCAAGGAGATAAACAGTAATATTGCGAGAGAGAAGCGCGAAAAAATGAGGCGTGATTTAGTGGTGCAATGAAATGACGTATTTGGGGGTTATAAGGGTTTGCAAACGTCGCACATTTTCAAGCTATGGTAGAAAACAATGATTGAAATTCTTGAAAATTTCGAATGTTGCTGGGAAACACAAAGTGAATATGGTAAAAATTAATAATTGGTATTAATTCTGCCATATTGGGGGGTAATTATTGACACACAAAAAGTTTAGTCCAAGTCGAATAGCCCAAGGAATGAAGCCCAATTGGAAGATCCCCAAAATCAAATAGCCCAAAGAACGACCCAATCGAGCAATGCAGGATAAAGGCCCAAATAGGGAAGCCCATGAACACAGTAATACTATCGCCCAAGGTTATAAGTCGCTCAAGATTTGAGTGAATGGATTGCCATGCAGTCGCCCAGAACTGTGCCCCTGTTCTCGCCCAAACCTTCGAATCGCCCAGGATCTTAGCAAACGTAAGATGTTATGGTTACTCAAAGGTGCGGTTAATGAAGCAGTTATTGAATAGCCCTATCACGTTCCACAATTCAAGGAATTCAATTGAAGACGGTTGAACGACAAAAAGTAATGGCAGCAGTTAGAGAAGGCAGTTCCATGACAGTTGGCCACTACGAGGAAAGTGGGCAGTTGTAGAGCGATCAATCAGTTTTTAAGCGGTTGATCACGAAGAGATCATCCAGGGAGTATAAAATGAAGAAAAGACATAGAGCAAAAACCTCCAAATCAAACACTCTCAAACAGAGAATATGTAACTTTAAATTTCTTATTTTAGATTTAAAACACTTCTTTTCAATAACTAGTGTGCTTGCGCCCCTTGAAGGCATTCTTTTTTATTTTCCAATTGTAAAGTCATCGCCAATAAAAACACCCCTTTTTGGGACTTTGTCTCAAGAGGTTTGTCCCTTACACAATCGTCTGATCCATTTTTAGTTGTTAGCGACTAACATGCGCGAAACAATACCAGTACTTATATTTTCTCAATTATGAATTATGATAGAAAGTGCTCTCTATCTCTCTCCATTCTTTTGAGTACAACAATATGGTCCACTAGTTGCCTAATTTAGACATCAATTTAATGCATCCTATCGGACATTGTGATTGTTGCCCACTGTTTGTGAACGGGTTTTCTTTCTCATTCACATTTGTGGGTGAACTACTGTTAAGAAGCATTTTTGGCCTTTATCTGAGAAATAATTGTGCGCCTGTGGATGTAATACGTATGATGCTTCGATGATAGGAGTTTGTAGATACTTTAATGGTAGGAGTGAGATAGAGTTCCTGAGGCAAAGAAGAGGTGGGACTCCATGTAACGTACCACTGGCCCATCTTAAAGGGATTCCTTTAAAGAAGCCCTCATTATGGGGAGAGATCCAAAAGGGTATTTTGGTACAATAGAGTGCTCTCGCGGGGGCATGCTTCATGGCTTTAATTTACATTTGCTTTTAGTCTTGCCTCAAGACAACTCTTGCCCGAGGTGACTTTTCAAACTTAGTGAATGTGCATAGAAACCTTCACGATGTTGCTAATGGATTTCGTGTAAACTTGATTGATCAAAAGGTTTTACTTGAAACAACTCAAACAAGTACTAATTCTAGGATATGTCAAGTGATTTATATTTGCACCCTGTGTTGCGGAAGCTCTCTCAAAAGGATCTTCAAACGATGGTTTTTCAGGCCCAGTTCAACGTACCTTTCTCAACCAACAACCAGTTCAATCGGCTCCAAATTACGACCAATTGATTCACCTTGGTTGCTATGCAATCTTACCCACGTAAGATAAGAAATGATGATGATTTATGGCCACAAAGGGTGAGAGAAGACACATCAAATGTATACTATGAAAGAATCACCAATTGCACACGTTATACCAGCGTTCTGGACACCTTTTTTTCTCACACAAAGGGGGGGCAGCCGGGATTCACTAGTTCTTCTTTCAAAATCACACACTCATCATATGAAAGTGGCTAGGGTTATAGCTAAATACATACTCTAGGGTTAGGCTTTAAGTTGGACCATTAAAGGGGTAAACGGGCCAAAATTCAAGTCATCCATAAGGAATACAATTGGGCCAGGTGTAGCTCATGGACTCGGTTGTTGGACTTATTTCATTCATCGGCCTATGCCTATGAAATAATATTAAACCACGTTAACATCATAGCTCGAGATTTATTGGGTATCAAAAACTCAACAAATCTCCACCTTGATACCCAATAAATCTGTAAGTAATCAAAACACACAGTTAACATTTGCAAAATCAAGGTAGCCAATAAAATTGGATCACAGACCTTACCTCGTGTTTCCAACTTGAAACACATATCATACATGCTCCATGTACTCGTGGGGCTAAGGTAAAAAAACACCCAAGTAGAAGCAAATATTTAACAGTAAACAATGAAGAGAAAATACACATGCGATGACGATATACTATAGGATAACACACACAGATCTTTTTAGAAACACGTTCACATAGAACCATAGATTAACACTAAGTCAATCAAACCACAGTCAACCACATATGCAACACATGCATATATGGCCCTAAGAAAAGATCTCACCACACTTATCCTATCACATTCCGTATTACTCACACCTCGAGAACACATATCTCCTCTCATCGCCCACCAAACTAACTCGACAGATCACTCAAGTCATGTCTAACTGTTAAGTCACAATAGATCCTAAGTCCACGGGATAATCCTCTATCTCTACATCACTTCTCCCAACCTACGTGGATAATGAGTCTCCACCTAACAGAAGTGATAGAAGTGCCTCTCTCACACTCCACTTGATCATGGTCTCTTTCCAGATAAAGGATTCTAGACATTTGATTACATCTCCACTCGCGATCCAAATGTTACGCTCCACATCCCCTGTACAAACCACCATATACTCCTAGGCATCTATACTCCACCTCACCAAAAGACACACACACACACTGCTAATACATCCTAACCAATTATGCATGCAAGCAATTACACCATGTAATCCTAATGTCTCAAATTCATGCAAATACACATATCAAATACATTGAAATGTAGCAGATAATCATGCAACAAAATTTAGACAATCACACACATGCAGAAAGGATCACACACAGATGCATATGCAGTGACTAGGTTTACACTTAATAAACCTCACTAGGGTCATAACTCGACCCCTCAACCAAATTTGTCTCACCTCTCATCTTACTCTTCAGCTTATCTTTCTTCTTGGGACAGTCTCTAATAAAGTATCCAGACTTACCACAATTGTAATACCTTCTACCACTAGACTTGTCTCGTCCCTTTCCCTTCTTCTTACTACCCTCATCACTCGAATCACTATCGTCTTGAGTTCTACCCAAATTCATCTGCTTAAACTTCATTCTACTCCTCATCATATATAACTCACCACTCCTCTTATCCTCTTTTTCAGCCCTAATCTCCATCTCCTTACTCCTAAGTGAGTCTATGACAATCTCAGGTGTTAAGGTGTCTCTACCATACTTAATTACATTCTTAACTTTCCTATATGAATCAGGCATGGAATTAAGTAGGATAATAGCCTTATACGTTTCAGATACCTCTTCATCACAATTAACGATATCTTGAACTAACTTGTTAAAGACATTCAAATTATCATCAAGATCCTTTGAAGGATCCATTTTAAAGCTGAAAAATCGTTCAAGCAAGCACAATTTATTAGGAGTTGACTTAAGTAAATATAAGTCCTCCTACTTTTCCCAAACTTGTTTTGTAGAATCCAGTTTTCCTACTTTTCTCAAAACGGTATCAGACATGTGTAAAATAATTGAAGTGTATGCAAGTTCATCATACTCTTCTTTTTGTACTTCTGTTAAATTTGCAGGAAATTTGCCATTTATGGCCTTTGAAACTTTTTGTTGGACAAAAATACCCTTATCTTTTGTTGTCAAATTGAAAAATCTCCTTTCCCATTAAAGTTCCAACTTCAAAGCATGAAGACATTTTTAAAAACTAGAACAACCAAAAGCACAGATAGGTCACACAAAGTTATCCTACGGCCGCAATATACACCGTTCTAGATTCCCAGAGTTTCGTAAGATTCACGATCTTAGATCAAGGGAATATTCGAACGAGTCAAGTCCAGGTGTTCTAACGGGAAAATCAATGCAACACGAAGGTATGTAAACAAAAGTTCGAATTTCCACGCAACAAGTCTCACACGGTGACTATATGACGGGTAAAGCACAAAATCAACTACCAACTTGCAATTAAAACTCAACACTTCAAAAACAGAGCACATAATTCCTAAATTTTCTAGCACAAGCAATGGTTGCCAAGCAATGACAACCTCCAATCCTAACGATCACCCCACACGATGATCTGCTAATGCTAAAATTTAAAATAAGTTAAGCCAGTATACCAGAGTGGACCTATCTGAGTCCGTAAATTATGAGAGTTGCGAATTTATCACTTTAGGACCACCATTATTCGTCCTAAAGTCTCTGGAAACTGCAGCAACCAAAAAATCACGATTGAGTCCCGAACGCCCAAAGAACAACGCTGTCCAGATTCTATTGCGTACCCTGAAACAGAAAACTTTCAACACAAAAAATGTCAGAAATAATATGAGGAACAAACTGTCTGAAGAGATCGTCGCCAGACAACGCTCCACGCTCCCTCACGTGCGGCTCCTTCCCTCTGCGCGTGGGCCTCATGCGCCACCACACGCTCCGCCGTCGACTGACACGCGCCGGCCTGCAGGGTTCGCCTCCTCCTGCACGTCACGTCAGTAGTCTCCGTTTCCTCAAACCCCTTCTAGATTGATCAGAAAACGTGAAAAACAGAGACCGATTTTAACAGTTTTTTGACAGCTTTTTCGATCTGATTTCTGCTGCGTTTCTGCCGATTTTCTGGACGATTTTTGGTAGATTTCACTAGCCAAAAACTTCACCTTGAAGTTCTGATACCAATTGTTGCGGAAGCTCTCTCAGAAGGATCTTCAAACGGTGATTTTCCAGACTCAGTCCAACACACCTTTCTCAACCAACAACTAGTCCAATCGATTTCAAACCACAACCAATTGATTCACCTTGGTTGCTATACAATCTTACCCACGTAGGACAAGAAAGGATGATAATTTATGGCCACAAAGGCTAAGGGAAAACACCACAAAGGTATACTATGAAAGAACCACCAATTGCACACGTTATACCAGCGTTTTGGACACCTTTTTTCTCACACAAAGGGGGGGCAGTCGGGATTCACTAGTTCTTCTCTCAAAATCACACACTCATCATATGAAAGTGGCTAGGGTTATAGCCAAATATGTACTTTAGGGCTAGGCTTTAAGTTGGACCATTAAAGGGGTAAACGGGCCAAAATTCAAGCCATCCATAAGGAATACAATTGGGCCGGGTGTAGCTCATGAATTTAGTTGTTAGACTTATTTCATTCATCGATCTATACCTATGAAATAATATTAACTCACGTTAACATCATAACCCGAAATTTATTGGGTATTAAAAACCCAACACCCTGTTTATTTAGAACAATTTTACTTGCTAAAGAACAGGGACTTCAGGGTTGCTCTCATTTTTACTGGCAATTGCTAATGATTATCTGCAGGTGATGTGCGCCGTCAGAGCCTTCATTAACATCCAGATACATTCCCAATTCTTACATGCTGCTACCAGCTTCGAGTGACATTTGGAATTTTTCGTGATTCCGGAAAAATTTGTCTTCCATTGGTGAGTTGTCTAGGATGATGCACCAAGAGAGTTCATCTTCTAGCATATGATTTTGAATTAAACGTTAATTCTTTGCTACACATTGTAATAAATTGCTATATATATATATATATATATATATATATAGGTAATTATAATTTTATTAATTAAAAGAGATTACATGGGATGTGTACAATCACTTTAAACAAGAGAGGAACGTCATGAAATTAGGCAACTCTTCTATAGAATTTTTAGCCACGGCATTAAACCAATTATACAAAGTCAAATAAAACATTTCCCCAATCTGTGCTATTGTCTTTGTTTGATCTTAGAAACAGCGGTTGTTTCTTTCTCTCCAAACACACCATGCAATGCATCCCGAGATAAGGTTTCATACAAGTTTGCTATCCTTATTACGGAGTTTTCGCCTCCATGCCTACAATACGTCCTCTATACGCCTTGACAGCACCCAAACCATAGATTGAGAAGCCAGGATATTGTTCCAAAGCTAGCGAACACCATCACAATAAATGAATAAGTGGTCTACCGTCTCCCCATCACTTTTGCACATATAGCACCACTGGGTTACATAAAAGTCTTTTCATCGAAAATTATCCACCGTTGACAAAATTGCTACATTTTTTTGTCATCCTGTACTTGTTAGGTACACGAATTGGCAATCATTTCCGCATTTTTTTGCCAGTGAGATGGATGTGTATTACTTGGAATTATATTCTGGGTTTCGCATATTTTAATTCTTTGCACGTGCTAAGTTCGTTGCTTAAATGTAATGACCCGAGTTATAAATCATCTCACCCCATATCAATGGAGTTGGGGATTTAAGCGCACCTCTGTATCCGCTGAATCACTCACTTTAAGGGCTTAGTCGGAGTAGAGGGGCACGTAGTATCCTGACTTGAGAGTTACATAATCAGCTTTTCAAAAACCTCACTAGCATATAAATGCATTGCTTTATAATTATACATAAATTTCTCCGTCTGAGAGAGATCAAAGGGTCAACCCCACCATCCAGTAGCATTGTTATAAAATACAGAGAGGTGCATGTGATGCAACCTCTTCCCCTTTACACTCCCCATTATTAGCAGCTTCATCAATGGGGTAGAATGGACCTACCACCAATTACAAAACCCAAAAGCAAAAGCAAAAAGACCGTCCTAATCAAGAAAAGTTTCATCTCATCTACAAAGCATAACCAAGAAAGCAACTTCCCCCAATGGTATAGATCATGACGATGGTGATGATGGTCAGAAGCCAAGAAAATTCCCAGGATCAGATGGTTCCCACTGCCCCCATCACCACCTCCATTTGCCCCACCTGGAAACTGTACGAGAACCCCTTTTATATCTCTCATCAACAAGAAAATCATCAACAAAATCTTACTCACGAGCAAATTCATCATCTCCACCTGCCTATTTCTGCACGAAAAATCGCAGCTTCTTTCTGGGATTTAACCTTTATCAAACCCCTTATGGAATCTGAACTTGAAGTTGCTCGAGGGCAGATTGTTCAGTTGAAGGCTGAGCTAGAATGTGAACGCAAAGTGCGTAAAAATATGGAGTCTCTGAATAAAAAACTGGCCAGGGAACTTTCTGAGGAGAGGAAAGGAAGAGAAGCATTGGAGAGAGTTTGCCAAGATCTTGCTAAAGAAGTATCTTTCGATAAAGGTGAATTCGACAGGATGAAGAAAGAAATGGAGGAAGAAAGGAAAATGCTACATGTGTCTGAAGTTTTAAGGGAAGAACGCGTGCAAATGAAGCTCTCAGAAGCAAAACTCTTGCTCGAAGAAAAACTGTTAGAATTGGAAGACAATAGAAGGATTCAAATTGAATCATCAAGTTTCAAGAAAGATGAAAAGAATCAAGAAAATGATATTGATCATTATCGGACTACATCTTCTTCGACTGTTAATAACAGAGGGTTTAAAACACTGTCAGTCATCCAAATTGTTTCGTTTGTTCTCGGTAATCGACTTTCTTTGTTCCAAATTAGTCACTGAACCTTTTTGTTGTGTTTCTTACAGGGACAAAATAAGGTTTGTATTGGCAGATAAACCGAGTTATAATAATACCGATAACAATGGCAAGCTTCAGTCAATGGTAATTCAGAGAAGAGCTTCTCCAGAGCCTGAAAATCCTCATATCAAACGAGGGATTAAAGGGTTCGTCGAATTTCCGAAAGTGATTCGAGCAATTGGTTGCAGAAGTAAACATATGGGCACCAAGTTGGAGTGCCAGAAGGCTCAGCTAAATTTACTACTAAAACAGAAGGGTCCTGTCCGACTCAATGGCCTTATAGCCAGCTAAGACTAATTTTCCTTTAAGCGAGTTCTTGATGAATTTATTGTCCTTTGTTTGTTGAACCATTGATGTTGTTCTTTGTAGTTATAAGTTAAGCTCGTTTGGGGAATGAATTGCCTCCCATGAACAGGATTTTCTTGTTAAAATAAGCATGTGATTTTGTAATAGTTGGAATTTGACCCAGTTATTTCATGTTTGGTATTGTTCTTAATTATTTTTATTTTTATTTTTATTTTTTATTTATTTTTTTAGAGTAAGTTAAGATTTATTTATTATTATTATTTTTTTTTTTTTAAAAAAGAAAGTTTTGATTGTATAAATAGTAACTTTAGAAATTAATTGATAAAATAAGTAACTTTTCAAGTATGTTTCAAGGTTTAACCTACTTTCTCAAGCAAGGAATAAAATATTTACTTGCAATAGCAGAAAAGGTTTAGAAAAATTAGAGAAAAGAACCTTCTTTTGAGCTATCAGAAATGGAAACATAAAGAAGTTAAAACAACTTTTGTAAGAGACAATATTGACTATTAAGACATTCTGTCGATTTTTGTTCATAACAATAAAATGTAGCAATTGAATCAACACCTTCGCTGCCACAAAAATAAAGTATGAAAGTTCAATTAGAAAATTTATATACCATTTTCAATTTTTTTAAAAGAAAATTTGAATTTGAACTGGTCTTTTCTAGTCTGATTTGATTCCATCATTGATGATCAGTGTGATGTTGCTAAAATTTGTTAAAATTTTATCAATGCTATGAAATTCGACCAATTTTTTAGCGAACAAATATTTTACCAAACAAGCACTCGACATGGAACTATTTCATTAAAAAACATCAAAATTTAGAAAATCAAGCATATAACATTTTATATTTTAGTCCATAATTCTCTTGTGAAAAAAAAAAAAAAAAAAAAAAAAAAAAGAGGTCTTGGGATAAAAATTTTCCACAAAAAGGAAAAAAGAAAAAAAAAAGTCCAAATTTTCATACAAATGATAATCCTAAAGATAGGGTCCGAATAGTGTTGGTTTACCACGATAAGAGGGATGTTGGAAGGACAGTCCGCACAGGGCGTTGAATGCCCCAGGCGCGGGGCGCCAATTCGACGCCTTTGGACAGGGCCAAAGGCCAAGAAGATTTAGCAACAACGATAAATCAGGGATTAATCAGATATATGCGCTAGTGATTTTTGGGTTTGTGCATATTTACTATTTGAAAATGCATTTTATCATATTTACTGAAGCGATAATTGCATCAAAGCCCCAAACCATTTTCTTTTGTACAGACTTTGCGTAAACATTTCATTTATACCATATACGATTTCTAACCTTTCATTTTGTTGCAACAGAAGAATAAATGGACGGATTAATAAAATAATTAAATTAAAGATTATATGAAATTAATTGTTCATCTTTCCAAATTCCCAACCCCACCCATCACCAAAACCAAAACCCAAGAAACCCACCCGCTGTCAGGCATCATCATCGCAAATCGTCAACACCACTGTACCCAAATCAATTACACAAACCTGGAGTCAAAAGGAGCAGGATCTTCCTCCTATGTATGTGTGGCCGAATCTTCTCTCCCTTGTAATTTTGTAGTGGGAAATTTTGATAGCAAAAAAGTTAAATATCATTCATTTCAAAGCTAAAAATAAACGTTTTAAATTTAGATTTTTTAAAAAAAAATTATTTATAAATTAATTTATTAAACATATATTTTATTAATTAAATATATTGAAATCACAATTCTATATAATTTGATCACAATTATCTAATTAATTAGTCACAAATTAATTTTTAGTATCAACTTATTTCTCAATCACAAATAAAAAAATTTATAGGTCACAAATTATTTTTCAATCATGAATCAAAAATTTTATAGGCCACAAATTATTCATCAGTCATTGAATTAAAACTTTTATTGGTCACAACTCATTTATTCATTGAAAATTATAAGATGAATTGGACACGGTTATTTTTTCGGTCACAACTTGATCAATTGTGAGCCACAATCACAATTTTTTGGTCACATGTTACAAATTAACCAATTATTAGTCATGATTAATCAATTTGTGATTTACAGTCACAACTGCTTCTAGCAACACTACCGCCGCCGTTGCTACTACAACGATGACAACAACCAACATTACCACAAATACCATCACGATGGCTATACTACCACCGCCAACACCGTTGCCTGTACCAACATGATCATGACAACCACCAATTGCATCAACAATGCCTGTACCAAATCCATTATGTCATCCACCTTTACGCCTTCTACACCTATATGGTTATACCTCAATATATCACAACCGCTGCCACCAACCAAAAAAAAAGGCTGTTGTCCCTACCACCTACACCGCAGTCGCCACCACAAACAACAAAGTTCCTAAGCAAGCCATCATCACCCCCGGTACCTACACCTCAATACACTACAAATCCACTAAAAAACTCTTGCCGCGCATCGTTGCTGTACGTTTGTGCACTTCGCGTGCAATAGGCATGCTACCACGGTGAAAGCAGACTTGTTGCTGTGCATTCCACACTAACCATTGTCGTCGGTGGAAGGACAAGGATCGATGATTTGCTGTACATTTCGATCTGCCACTGATTGACTGGTTCAATCGGGAGAAGGGCATACCGCTCTTCATGATGAAGGTAAGTCATCGAAGATCTACGCACTGACTGTGGAGGTAAGTCGTCGAAGAGCTGCACACCACTGATGGCGGTAAGTCGTCGGGATGAAAAGAGAAGAAGAGGTATAGAGAGGGAAGGGGAAAGTGATTAGGGTTAATGATGGTGGGTGGGCAATGTAAATTATATTAATTTTATAATATTATTATTAATATTAAAATTTCTAATTATAATTTAATTTTTGAATAAACAAACTTTGCATTTATTTTTTGAAGTGAGATCTTAAAAAATATGGATGGGCATAATTTCCATTTTTTCAGTTCTATTTCTTTGCCCATTAAGAATGGCAGCGAGATATACCAAGACATTTAGCACCAATTTGGCCCCCATTATTGTGTTTGAGCCACATTCTTTTGAAATAATGTATTTTGAAATAGTAGATTGATAGTGAATATGTAGTTAAAAAATGAGGAAAATTTTTGGATTTACGTGTAATATTATTTTATTGAAAAATGTGTGATTGAAATGATGTCAAATCACTGTTTAATAATATTTTTTTTTTTTGAAATAACGCAGCTCAAACAGGGATATTATAATAAGAGGAATGGTAATTTTTGAAAAATGTGTGGTTAAAAAAAGTAAAATATTTTGAATTTACGTATAACATTATTTTATTAGAGAATGTGTGATTGATAAAGGAGAAAAGAAAAATGAATTATAATTTAATGAAATATAATGGAGGCCAAACAGGTGCTTATTGCATCCTCATCCATGTTATAGGTGTTTAGGAGATGGGATGGAGATTAAAATTTTTTCATTTATTGTTTTATATATATAAGAACAATTAGCACAAAACGTTCTTATCTTTCAATGTTATTGTGCAAAACGTCCATATTTTTCATTTTTGACCCTTTTATCATTACCTTTACCTTTTATTGTGAAAATCATCATGTTCATCCAATTTTTCGTGTAAAATGACAAATATACCTATTAATTAAATTAAAAAATAAAACAGAAAAGAAAAGTTAAAGAATAAATTGCAGTCATACTTCCAAATTCTTAAAAAAAGTGCAAATGAGTTCAATTAATTATTACAAGGGTAATAATCACAAAACATTCCTACATTTCGTTATTATGCAAAACGTCTATATTTTTCATTTTTTAATATTTTCACCCTTATTTTTATATTTTATTAAAAAAATCATTATTTTTCATCTATTTTCTCAATTAAAAGATATAAAATGACAAATATACACTCTTTAAATAAATAACAATAAAAAACAAATCGCAAGTATACTCCCGAATTTTTCAAAAAAAGAAGTACAAATAAATTTCAAATAAATAATTTAAAAAAATCACTTTCTTTTTTAATTATTTATTTGGAATTTATTTGTATTTTTTTGAAAATTTTGAAAATATAGTTGGAATTTGTTATTTATTTTTCATTTTTTTAATTTAAAAAGGAGTTTATATTTGTCATTTTACAACTTTTAAATTTGTTTAAATTTAAAGAATAGGAATAATGTAGATAGAAATCCCGTATTTTACAACGAAAAGAATAGCAACCAAGTTCAAGGTGCGAGATCCGTTCATTTTTTTTTCTCTAATAGATGGTTAGAACTTCATCTGGGTTCATAGTGGGTAAATTAATGCCCCAAATAGTGAAAGAATCACATATGCCACCTCTATGAGCTTCCATTTAATTGAGAAATAAGTTTGATTGGCATCAGTTTTACATAGACATAAGGCATTCTTCGAATAATTCAAATCGAAGCAATTGGATGTCCGTACCAATTGCGCCATTTTTTTATGTTTTTCCCGGAGGTCTGGAGTGCCTGATTGAATTGATCAAGTCATATAGAAACAATATTTAAGTCTACTGATCTATTAGGATGTCTCACTCGACATGAATTAGGCGTTAATAAAACTTTTCACAAGAATCTTTCACAAACTTCCCACTTTTAATTGAGAAAAATGGATAAAAATAATGATTTTTGTAATGAAATATGAAATAAGGGTGAAAATGTCAAAAAATGAAATGAAGGGACGTTTTGCACAATAGTAATGAAAAGTAGAGACGTTTTGTGCAAATTATCATTTTAATAATCTACTTGGACTTATTTGCACTTTTTAAAAAAATATAAAAGTATGATTGTAATTTATTCGTTAACTCTTCTTTTCTTTTCTTTTTCATTGTTTTAAATTATAAAAGGGATATATTTGTTATTTTACACGAGAAATTTGATGAAATGGATGCTTTTCGTAATAAAAGATGAAGATAAGGGTAAAAGTGTCAAAAAATGAAGAATATGAACGTTTTGTACAATAATATTGAAATGTAATAACGTTTTATACTAATTATTCATATATATATATATATAAAACATGGTCATGAACGGTTGATGATCCCACACCTCATCACCTCCCCAAAGCCCAATGCAGTGGGCCTAAAAAATTACAATTCCCAATGCTAAAAATAGGAAACGGCATGCCGAACGAAAGAGACGTGTTTGACGGAAACCGTCAATCTCTAGAAAAGAGGATATAATCTTATTCACAAACTTAACTTTAATGAATGAAATAAGCCTCGTTTAAGCTCATTTTTCAACAGTACATTTAAAAAAAAAAAAATCAACTACATATATTTTGATAAAATGATATTATACATAAATCATTTTTTTAGCTACACATTTTCTAAAAATTCACTATTACAAAATCTATTTTTACCAAATGGTGGGACTCAAACAAGGGCTAAGTCTAATTTCTATTCAAAACTTCAATATTTTAGATTTCAACTGCCTAGCAGATTTGCCATTTTAATATAGAATTGAAAAGATATTATTAACGGAAAAATTAAAAGAGCATCCTTTTTTTTTTTTTTGGGATAAAAGAAGTCTTAGAACAATCTGTCATTTTCGTCCATTTCCACGATATGGTGTACGTTAGTAAAGACGTGAGGATGGATTTCAAGTTTCAAGGTCATTCGATATGCTCAAGTTTGACAACTAAGTACAATTGACTTATTTATGAATTTGGACGATAATAACATGTTGTGTGGAATGTCAACGTTGCACTCACGATATATGTTAGCTCGAGTTATGTTTTTGGTATGTTGGATTTGATCACACGTGTTTAGTTTTCATGACTTTGAAGCTTGGTAGAATAGTGAGGTCCGATTCATATCATTTATTTATAATTCGACTTATTTTATGGTTGAACTCTAGTAGATATGCAGTATTTTTCTGGCTATGTAACAGTTTTAAGATTAATTGCATCATAAAGATTATTAAAAAAAAAAAGGTGTACACTTCAAGGTATATACACGAAGTTACATCTAGAGATGACAATTAAACTCGTCGGCTCGGACCGCCTGTGGCTCGGCTTAGTTCAAAAAAAGCCAGAATCAGCCCTGCTTAAGCCTCGAGCCGAGCCCCATTTTGGGGAGCCGGGCAAAATCTGATTCGGTCCACGTGGTTCACAGGCCTATATTTAAAAAAAAAAAAAAACATTTAAATGGCAGCACTCTAAGGCAGCCGAGTGCTACCTTCATTTAACTTAAAATTAAAAAAAAAAAAAAACCAAAATCAAGCTTGCTTGGCTTGGAAAGGCTCGAATCGAGCCTAATTTTTTTGGTCAAGCAAAAGCTCGGGCCGGCTCGGGTTTGAAAAGAAGCTCGCTCATTTGACCTTAGCCGAGCTCGAGCCTTTGGGCTAGTTGACATCCCTAATTACACCTCTTAACCTGAAAGGGATCCACGCAGATTTCATTGTGTGAGCACCCTCCATATGAGTGAGAAAATCTTTGGTAGAAAGGTTGTACTGTCCTACGTTGTATGATCGTCCAATGGGGAGCTACCATCACATCTGGTGGTCCTCTCTCACCCAATGGGATAAGATCACCTTGAGAGTCGGGACTTGAACAATGCGATTGTCTCATAAAAAATTTTCTCCATGTGGGGGATGTAGCATAGCATTACCGAGCAGAATGTACGATCCCTAATGACTGACCATAAAAATTACAGCTCAGATATTCCAAATTTACAGAACAAAAGAAGTAAAAGTCAAACTGAGACTTCTTTGTACTTTCCATTTTGTAATGATACCACCTACTACTATTTTACTCCAACTTAGAGTTGACTGTCAAAAATTCACTCTGTTAAGTCCCACAGTTTGTAATGTGTGTGTGTGGGGTCCACAGAGCATTTTGTCTATGTAAATTGTAATGAAAGTATAGGAAGCAAATTCCAAAACCAAAACCCCAAGTTCAAATTGGCGGCACCGTATCGATATTTATAGAGAGAGAGAGAGAGAGTGAGAGAGAGAGCGCATTTTGGGGTAGGGTTCTTGCAGAAGGTCTTGATTCTGTATCGTTAGGTGAAAAAATAATGGGGGATGGGAATAGAATTGGGATTGATTCGTCATCGTCATCATTAGAGTGTGATTTTGGGTTGGGTTTGAAGATGCAGGTGCAACCCACTGAATCATCAACTTGTAAGAGGGCCATGGTCTTCCCTCATTATTATCAGCTTTCTTCTTCCCAGAAAAATAGCTTTTTTGGTGTTGGAGGTGGTGGGGGCGGCGGCGGTAGTGGACGGGCCAACTTTTATAACACAAATTATAACGAGGCAGTAGGGTGTGTGAACAATATCTACGATTCTATGGGCGGCGGCGGAGAAGTTTTTCCGAGGAGCTCTGACAATAGTGCTTTCAAAGGTGCTCTTTTGTATCTATTTAATCTTTTTTTTTTTTTTTTAATATTCTTGTTCCATTTTCTCATAGGACATCTTCAATGCTTACCTCAAAACACCAAAATGCACCAAAATAACTCCAAACTTTGCACCAAAATGGTGCAAAGTGTCAAAGTCATTTTTACCTTTCATTTTCCTTTCCAAATAAATTGATTAAGGGTATTTGTGTTATTTGTGCAGTATATTTTTTAATACAATGAATTATTATTATTATTAGTTCCATTTAAGATTTATTTTAAATGTAAAAACTAATAAGTAATAAATTAATTAAAAGAAGAAAAAAATTTAAAATACAACGAATACGATTTATTAATGAATTTAATATTTTTCGTAATTTAATTTAATTATTTATTTAGTAATTTATGTATTTATAAAATAATTAAATAAATAATTTTTCAAATAAATATATTATAAAGAATAAAAAAAGAGAAGAAAATGGTTAAACTATTTTGTATAATTTTTGGTGTAATGATTGGAGATAAATTTTAGTTTGATACAAGATTTAGTGTAAAATGATACAAATTTGGTGTAGCGTGGGAGATTGCCTTAACAAAAAATGGATTTGACTGTAAAGAAATGGGAGTTTTCTACTAGAAGAAAGGGGGAAAAAATTAAAATAAAATAAAAATGTGAGGCCGTGATAATTATTGGTGCTTTTTGCAGGAGCCATGATAATGTCTGGAAAAGCTCTTTTTACAGGAACACAGTGGCAAGAACTGGAGAGACAGACAATGATATACAAATACATATTGGCTTCTATCCCTATTCCACCTCAACTCCTCTTACAGCTCTCAAATGCCCCAATTCTAACACATGCCTTCCAATCTAAAAGTAAAGTTCCCTTTAATGTATATTTGTTTATGTCAAATTCATATTGATTGTTTGGTGGTTGTCAATTACATGTTAAAAAACTGCGCCTTTAGTTGCATGATGTCGAGAAAAGTAGGTGAAAAGCGGGTTTTAAGGAAAGTAAATATGCTGATATGTTTTTTGTGTGCAGCATCTGGTTTGGATTTGAGGTTCTCGAGCGGGTCGGATCCAGAGCCATGGAGGTGCAGGAGAACAGATGGGAAGAAATGGAGGTGTTCAAGGGATGTAGCGCCTGATCAGAAATACTGTGAGCGCCATGCCCACAAAAGTCGACCCCGTTCAAGAAAGCCTGTGGAAACTCAATCCCTGAACACTACTACCAACAATTATTCTCAACAATCTCTTCTCCTTCCACCTAATACTACCACTCAAAACTCAATGGACTTCGCTAATCCATATGACCAAACAAGGTGAGTTTAGGGTTTCAAGAATTTCTTTCTTAATATAATGTAATTTTTTATGGCTTAAAGTGGAAAAAGGGATACGGAAATCTTCTAAATACACCGGCCATACCTAATGCTGTTGACAAAATCTTGTTTAGCCCCGTTTGGTTCTGATTTTTCAACCTAAAAAATCTTTTTATTTTTATTTTATTTATATTTTTATTTATCGTTACTTTTCTCAGTCGGCTGTCATTTTTTACTTTTTAACTCATGGGTGGACTCACTTTTCTATCTAACTATCAAAAAATTGATTCACAAGATCATTACCAAACAGGCCCCTAGTCTATGTTTGGTTTTGCTACAAAGTAAAAAATAGTTGAAAAGGTGAATCCCGTATGGTTAAAATTATTTATTGATATTAACTTTGATTTTGACCATTTTTTAGCTAAACTAAAAATGGTTTATCATGTGTACAATTCTTATACTACATCAGCACTTTTGACATATTTGGTGGACGATTAATACACGGTGCTAAGAAAATTTTCTTTATGTAGGCATTTTTTGTTCTTATCCATGATAAATTTATGTTATAGCCTGTGGTTCTAGTCTCCTCTGTCGACGTGCAAATAAATGTGGGTTCTAATTTCTTTTGTATATTTTGATTCTTGATATTGCTTAAGGTGCACAGAATGGTTGATGGGAAGTGTAAGCAGCAGTGGCACCATCCCCGTCTCTACTTGTAACCAACAATGGCATCAACTTATGCAGTCATCATCAAAAGTGGAATATTTGAATAGAGACAACACTGTCCAAAACGAGAATAATGTGTCTACATTTCAATACGATGATAAACAAGATTTCATGAACTTATTTCTTGATCACCCCAAGTTAGCCTATTTACAAGGAAACCTTGATTTAAACACTGAAAAAACACAGACAACGAGGCGTTTTATTGATGAAAGGTCAACAGGAGAGAAAGACGGCGATGAAGGGTCTGCTGCATCTTTAAACAAGAAGATGTTTTCACCCTCGTCTTTGACTCTATCAATGTCAAGAGGAATTGGGATTGGCGATGATAATGACCACAATGCTGCAATTGGTATTGGGACCATGAAGACTGTTAAAGAAAATGATGGATTTTTGAATTCTGTTTCTTGGATGAATTCTCCGCAGGGTGGACCGTTGGGTGAAGCATTGGGACTCGGCAATTCCACCGCAGGTGGTGGTGGAAAGGGGTGTTCGGATTTGGCTTCACCTCATGGGTATAGCAATAGCACTGCTAATAGCAGCAACTGCAGTAAAAGTTCTTGCGAGGATGGCAGCTATGCACACAATTTTATCGGTTGACTGCTCAACTTTTTGAACTTGAGCCTAGTGCTGGCCAAACAGAAGCTATTTGATGTGTTTATTTCGTTTAATTTGGTTCCCTTACTCTTCATGACTCTTTTATTTATGTACATTTGTGTCCTTTTCATAATTAGCAATAGATACGCTGCACTGTTCGCTTTTAAGGTGGCCCGTGCCATTTACTATGTCCAGAATTGCTCATCGGTGGGCCAACTGTATTGGGCTTATTGTGCTCGTACAATTATTTGCATGGACCTATATAGGTACTCTTTTAGAAATGTGATTGCCTGGGTGGTCGTCATATGTGGGCAGCACTCGGTTCGTGTAAAAATGGTGCAGCCTTGAGCCAATCTGAGCTTTTGTTCGGCCAAAAAAATTTAGGCTCGATCCAAGCTTTCGACTCGAGCCTTATCGATTCGGGCCAAGTTGAGCTAGCTTGCGAAATTATTATTATTATTATATTTAATGACAAGTTGCTACAACCACACGTTGCTTGCTAGCCTGGCAACTAGTCAAGCAAAGCTGCCTACCTTGCTTTTTATTTTTTTTTAATTTTTAGTTTAATTTTATTTATTTTAAGGTTTGGCTTGGAAAATGGCCTGTGTGGCTTGACGAGCCACATGGGTTGGTTTGGTGTTGGTCAACGATCCAAAATGGGGGTCGGTTTGAGCTTCTGCTCGATAGATGCCGAACAATGAGTCGGACAAGCTCGGGCCTTTATTGGGTTGAGTACCAGTCGATGAGCCAAATTGACACCTTCAAGTTGGGCCTTGAGAGCACCAACAATGTCTCGTGCAGTCTGACACATTTGGCAAGTGGCAATAGAGACTTGCAAATTTAATACCCCAGTTTCACAATTGTGCCGTCACTAACGCTTATTGCAGTATGTTGTTCCGAATTTGTTGTTCTTTTGGTTGTTTCTTTGTATATTTTTTACCCTTCAATAACCATATTTTAACAAATGAGAAGATATTACGCTCCGTTTGATTCGCCAAATTTTCCATGAAACTTGGAATTCGAATTCCAACTTTCACTTTTGGCCTGTTTGATTGACAAAATTTTCTAGGGAATTCATTTTTCATGTAATTCTAGGTACAACACCTTAAAGCGTGATTTTCCACCTTTTATTTTCCTAGGAGGTTGGTGATTTTTGGTTTTCAACCTTTTTTTTTTAATTGTTGGCAATGAGAACAAATTTTAGAAACAATTGTAAAAGAGGATATACCTGAAATTGAGAATTTTCATGTAAAACAAAGTCAAACGAACACAAAAATATAGAAGATTTTTTGATTTTTTTTTTTTTTGACAATGGAAACAAATTCTAGAAACAATCGTAGAAGTGTATATCCCTTAAATTGACAATTTTCATGTAAAATAAAGTCAAACGAACACCAAAAAATACTTTTACTTCAACATTTTCC
>NW_019232785.1:26689-37123 GCF_002742605.1 Olea europaea var. sylvestris | reverse complement strand
AAAAAAGAGAAGAAAATGGTTAAACTATTTTGTATAATTTTTGGTGTAATGATTGGAGATAAACTTTTGTTTGATATAAGATTTAGTGTAAAATGATACAAATTTGGTGTAGCGTGGGAGATTGCCTTAACAAAAAATGGATTTGACTGTAAAGAAATGGGAGTTTTCTACTAGAAGAAAGGGGGAAAAAATTAAAATAAAATAAAAATGTGAGGCCGTGATAATTATTGGTGCTTTTTGCAGGAGCCATGATAATGTCTGGAAAAGCTCTTTTTACAGGAACACAGTGGCAAGAACTGGAGAGACAGACAATGATATACAAATACATATTGGCTTCTATCCCTATTCCACCTCAACTCCTCTTACAGCTCTCAAATGCCCCAATTCTAACACATGCCTTCCAATCTAAAAGTAAAGTTCCCTTTAATGTATATTTGTTTATGTCAAATTCATATTGATTGTTTGGTGGTTGTCAATTACATGTTAAAAAACTGCGCCTTTAGTTGCATGATGTCGAGAAAAGTAGGTGAAAAGCGGGTTTTAAGGAAAGTAAATATGCTGATATGTTTTTTGTGTGCAGCATCTGGTTTGGATTTGAGGTTCTCGAGCGGGTCGGATCCAGAGCCATGGAGGTGCAGGAGAACAGATGGGAAGAAATGGAGGTGTTCAAGGGATGTAGCGCCTGATCAGAAATACTGTGAGCGCCATGCCCACAAAAGTCGACCCCGTTCAAGAAAGCCTGTGGAAACTCAATCCCTGAACACTACTACCAACAATTATTCTCAACAATCTCTTCTCCTTCCACCTAATACTACCACTCAAAACTCAATGGACTTCGCTAATCCATATGACCAAACAAGGTGAGTTTAGGGTTTCAAGAATTTCTTTCTTAATATAATGTAATTTTTTATGGCTTAAAGTGGAAAAAGGGATACGGAAATCTTCTGAATACACCGGCCATAGCTAATAGGGTTTCAAGAATTTCTTTCTTAATATAATGTAATTTTTTATGGCTTAAAGTGGAAAAAGGGATACGGAAATCTTCTAAATACACCGGCCATACCTAATGCTGTTGACAAAATCTTGTTTAGCCCCGTTTGGTTCTGATTTTTCAACCTAAAAAATCTTTTTATTTTTATTTTATTTATATTTTTATTTATCGTTACTTTTCTCAGTCGGCTGTCATTTTTTACTTTTTAACTCATGGGTGGACTCACTTTTCTATCTAACTATCAAAAAATTGATTCACAAGATCATTACCAAACAGGCCCCTAGTCTATGTTTGGTTTTGCTACAAAGTAAAAAATAGTTGAAAAGGTGAATCCCGTATGGTTAAAATTATTTATTGATATTAACTTTGATTTTGACCATTTTTTAGCTAAACTAAAAATGGTTTATCATGTGTACAATTCTTATACTACATCAGCACTTTTGACATATTTGGTGGACGATTAATACACGGTGCTAAGAAAATTTTCTTTATGTAGGCATTTTTTGTTCTTATCCATGATAAATTTATGTTATAGCCTGTGGTTCTAGTCTCCTCTGTCGACGTGCAAATAAATGTGGGTTCTAATTTCTTTTGTATATTTTGATTCTTGATATTGCTTAAGGTGCACAGAATGGTTGATGGGAAGTGTAAGCAGCAGTGGCACCATCCCCGTCTCTACTTGTAACCAACAATGGCATCAACTTATGCAGTCATCATCAAAAGTGGAATATTTGAATAGAGACAACACTGTCCAAAACGAGAATAATGTGTCTACATTTCAATACGATGATAAACAAGATTTCATGAACTTATTTCTTGATCACCCCAAGTTAGCCTATTTACAAGGAAACCTTGATTTAAACACTGAAAAAACACAGACAACGAGGCGTTTTATTGATGAAAGGTCAACAGGAGAGAAAGACGGCGATGAAGGGTCTGCTGCATCTTTAAACAAGAAGATGTTTTCACCCTCGTCTTTGACTCTATCAATGTCAAGAGGAATTGGGATTGGCGATGATAATGACCACAATGCTGCAATTGGTATTGGGACCATGAAGACTGTTAAAGAAAATGATGGATTTTTGAATTCTGTTTCTTGGATGAATTCTCCGCAGGGTGGACCGTTGGGTGAAGCATTGGGACTCGGCAATTCCACCGCAGGTGGTGGTGGAAAGGGGTGTTCGGATTTGGCTTCACCTCATGGGTATAGCAATAGCACTGCTAATAGCAGCAACTGCAGTAAAAGTTCTTGCGAGGATGGCAGCTATGCACACA
The DNA here is from genome assembly GCF_002742605.1 of Olea europaea var. sylvestris. Classification (NCBI taxonomy): domain Eukaryota; kingdom Viridiplantae; phylum Streptophyta; class Magnoliopsida; order Lamiales; family Oleaceae; genus Olea; species Olea europaea. The sequence continues at coordinate 34,857 of NW_019232785.1, read as the reverse complement.
ATTTTATCGGTTGACTGCTCAACTTTTTGAACTTGAGCCTAGTGCTGGCCAAACAGAAGCTATTTGATGTGTTTATTTCGTTTAATTTGGTTCCCTTACTCTTCATGACTCTTTTATTTATGTACATTTGTGTCCTTTTCATAATTAGCAATAGATACGCTGCACTGTTCGCTTTTAAGGTGGCCCGTGCCATTTACTATGTCCAGAATTGCTCATCGGTGGGCCAACTGTATTGGGCTTATTGTGCTCGTACAATTATTTGCATGGACCTATATAGGTACTCTTTTAGAAATGTGATTGCCTGGGTGGTCGTCATATGTGGGCAGCACTCGGTTCGTGTAAAAATGGTGCAGCCTTGAGCCAATCTGAGCTTTTGTTCGGCCAAAAAAATTTAGGCTCGATCCAAGCTTTCGACTCGAGCCTTATCGATTCGGGCCAAGTTGAGCTAGCTTGCGAAATTATTATTATTATTATATTTAATGACAAGTTGCTACAACCACACGTTGCTTGCTAGCCTGGCAACTAGTCAAGCAAAGCTGCCTACCTTGCTTTTTATTTTTTTTTAATTTTTAGTTTAATTTTATTTATTTTAAGGTTTGGCTTGGAAAATGGCCTGTGTGGCTTGACGAGCCACATGGGTTGGTTTGGTGTTGGTCAACGATCCAAAATGGGGGTCGGTTTGAGCTTCTGCTCGATAGATGCCGAACAATGAGTCGGACAAGCTCGGGCCTTTATTGGGTTGAGTACCAGTCGATGAGCCAAATTGACACCTTCAAGTTGGGCCTTGAGAGCACCAACAATGTCTCGTGCAGTCTGACACATTTGGCAAGTGGCAATAGAGACTTGCAAATTTAATACCCCAGTTTCACAATTGTGCCGTCACTAACGCTTATTGCAGTATGTTGTTCCGAATTTGTTGTTCTTTTGGTTGTTTCTTTGTATATTTTTTACCCTTCAATAACCATATTTTAACAAATGAGAAGATATTACGCTCCGTTTGATTCGCCAAATTTTCCATGAAACTTGGAATTCGAATTCCAACTTTCACTTTTGGCCTGTTTGATTGACAAAATTTTCTAGGGAATTCATTTTTCATGTAATTCTAGGTACAACACCTTAAAGCGTGATTTTCCACCTTTTATTTTCCTAGGAGGTTGGTGATTTTTGGTTTTCAACCTTTTTTTTTTAATTGTTGGCAATGAGAACAAATTTTAGAAACAATTGTAAAAGAGGATATACCTGAAATTGAGAATTTTCATGTAAAACAAAGTCAAACGAACACAAAAATATAGAAGATTTTTTGATTTTTTTTTTTTTTGACAATGGAAACAAATTCTAGAAACAATCGTAGAAGTGTATATCCCTTAAATTGACAATTTTCATGTAAAATAAAGTCAAACGAACACCAAAAAATACTTTTACTTCAACATTTTCCACGTGGAAAATTATATCAATCAAACACAATAATTTACAATTCCCAGAAAAATGATTTTTAGATAATTCAATTCCCTGAAATTCATTTTCTTTCCACCCAAATTCCATCTTCGTATAGTGATGGTAAATGTACAAGGCTCCTTTACATATCTTTTACGAGTAACACACTTGACAATTTTTAATTGATTGTTGGCCCAAAAACTAAAAAAATGTAGCCGTCAAGGTGCTGCCAGCACCACCACCTGTAAGGAGCCTTTTGCATTTTTTCCTGTATGCAAGGAAAAGTCCTAATGTGTAATGTGTTGATGTTTCAAAAATGTATTGGTGTACAACCAGAAAGATGTTGATGGATGTTTGCATGATAAGTGGCAAGGACTAATATAATTAGTGCTTGTCTAGGAGAAAATACAATGAAAATGAGTAATGAGTTGCTCGAAACATGGGACAATAATTGTGAAAATGTAGCTACTTTTTAAGGAAATTATAATGTTTGCCAAACATGTCAGTAGCTACTTCAAAGAGACAATTTCATTGTGATCACGTCTCTCTGTAAGCCATCATAAATAATCAATTGATTGTTCTTGAATGCCAGATAAATGGTCATGTGAAATGTGGTCGAGTTTCATAACAGAAGTAATTTTCAGTTGAATATTTTTTTATCATTGCAATTTAAGGAAACAAAGTGTTTTACGTGACAAGCATAAAGATTCAGCTGTCTTCGTCAAGATTCAATTGTGGCGCAACATCATTTATTTGAGGTGCAATCGAAATTCAATAATGCCGCTCAAACAAGTGCTTCGACATGTGTGTTGAGTTGTCAGACCTGCATGAGTATTTATTTATTATTATTTTTTAAATCATTCAATCATGTGTGGACATGTGTCCTTCCCGATTTTTTAACATGTCATTAAGCTTGTCATTGTAGCACGATTGATTAAAATTTGTGACCTTGTTAAATAGGTACAATAATTATACACAGTGCTTTGAAAAAGAAAATAAAAAGTGTAGAATTTGATATCTTTGTATCTGAACAAATAGTTTTGCACAATATATGTGGAAACAGCCATATGTATATGCTTTTCTTTCATAGATGTTTTTTCGGTGTTGCATTAATCCGTGAAGGAATTCTGTGGTAGAAACGGTCCAATTGAAATAAAAATAAAAATATAGTGATTGTAGGCATAAAAAAATAAAATAAAATAACAAAGAAAATGGATTCGATCGATTTAAATCATTAGCCCAATTAAATTAAAATCTACTAAAATTCATAAGTCCAAAGATCCACCTCACTTTTTAAATAAACAGATAAATAAAAATCATAATTACTCAAATATAATTAAGTGATTATCAAAATTAGCACAAAATTCTCTTTTATAAATAGTACCAATGGTCTCAAAGCCAGAGGCAAAAAAGAAATCCTCTTGTATCTAAACTCGTTGAACTCCAAGAAGATCAAAATCTTCTTCGAATAAAATAGATTCATATCAAGTCCAAGAAGATTAAAGTCTTTTTCAAATCAAATCAAATTCAAGTCCAAGTCCAAACCTCAAAATTCAAGTTCCGAACAAGTCGAGTCTCAACAAATCAAAATTTCAACAAAATTTCGAAGACTAGGATTCAAGTTACGTGGCCCCTCATCTTCAAATGTTCATAGTATCAATCGGAGGATTTTTGCAATTTTGCAATTACAAAAAGGTCAACATCACTTGTATTTCTCAAAAATACAATTTGTAACAATTTTTGTATTTTAATCCACAAATTTCGTTGTACAGTGATATCTACATAATTAATTGTTCTAATGATCATTGAATTTAGATCCATGTCTTTGATTGGTCATTGAAAATTAAAATGTCGAATTTTGGTAACTGAACTTAGGTCCATGTTTTCAATTACTCACTGAAATTTAAAATGTTGAGTTTTGATTACTGAATTTTAAAAATATTATACATTACTCACTCTCCAAAACTCGATATTTTAAACTTTTATGACCAAGTAAACACATGGATTTAAGTTCAATGAGCATCGGAAGAATTAACATGATATCTACGTAAACTCTAGATAAAATTGGGAAAAGAAACCATAACAAGATCCAACTTCTTCGCTTCTATTTTTAGCTAAGAACCAATTCAAGAAACAGAAATCTCAAGTCTCTTGCTGCCTCAATCTTCTATCAAACTGTAGAAAACACAAAAATTAGAGCTTAAAGATTTTTTAGCTAATTTTCTTGATAATTAAGCAAGGCCTTCATCTTAACCACCTGCTTAAATCAGTAGTTGAACATGGAGAAATTTCTCCACCAATGCTATCAGATCGATTTGACTGTTGCTCCATTCCTACATAGCCTGCTTGAACACTCTTGAAGCTTGGACTTCTCAAATTCTGGCTCATACTGCTTGGACACCCATACCCGACATTCACAGAATATGGGTCGGGTATCGGGTAGGATAGTTGTTTCTTTGCCGATCCACCTCGATCTCTTTCCGGTGTGGAGGCCCTTTGTCGCGGAGCACTGTGCGATCGAATTCGAGCTTTTGCCGATTCAGTTGTCGCCATGTAATTAGGGATTACAGCATCTCCAGCAGCCTCATTTGTACAAGTGTTGTAGCGGAAATTACTACTGCTAATACGATGAGTAATAGTGGAGCGCAAGCTTGGAGTATTTGCCTTCGAGTAGCTTTTTTCTTCCTTGAGGCATCTAGGGCTTGCGGAACGCACTTGCTGGGATCTGGTTTTGGATATTGGGGGTGGCGTAATAGGCTGTGAGGCTATAGGGACATTGTAAAGTGAACTGTGGTGGGGAGAAGAAGCAAAATATGGGATTGATTGTCTGCGGATTGGACTGCGGTAGTGTGAATTTCTAGAAGAAAGATTCAAATTTGGGGTATCCATTACAACGGTCTTGATTGAGTCCGTTTTATGATCTGTAGAGTTTCTGCTCATCCAGGTATCTAGCCAATTTTTACTGTCATCTTCTGGCTCGTGCTCTTCAGCATATGGATTTGAATCACAATCCCATGTCTTGTTTTTCAGCTGAAAACGTTAGTACATAGATTCCAGAGTAACAAGTGTTTAATTAATCATCTCAAGAAAGGGTAATAAAATGAAACCTGTTGAGAGAATGCATAAGCCAGAGACTTTTGATCATGATTTGAAGTAGCTTCATTTCTGGCTTTCATGATTGTTTTGAGTTCTTCAAGTGTACGTGGGCAGTCCCTCCAATCATCGGTAATACAGCTTCCATCTCTAGACTGTAGAATTAGTATAGTTAAAATGTTAATTCGTGCAACTGAAATTAAACTTTTGTAACAATTTGATGGCTCTGTCCATTTCCATTAGTTTGACTAATAGAAAATGTGACTTTATTTGTCAACTAAGTTATAGACTAGGTTCATACGTCAATTTGTATCATGCTATACTATGTGCACAGGCAGATTTGCTAGATGGAGTAACAGTTGCGGGATGGCAACATTTCATTAGAGTTTGGCCAAAAAAGCAAATTTAAAACATCAAATCATAGGTTGCCATCGCAGCCCCGTACAGCAATCTCCCTTGTACAAAGGGCTTATTCCTTTTAGTGAAACTAACAGACATGTACTAAGATCATCTCTAGCACAACATCAAAATTTGCACCAAATCTTGCACAAAACCAAAATTCTTCTCCTATCATTACACCAAAATTTACACCAAATGAACATTGTTTTATTATTTTATTCATTCTTTCGATTTTTGTCAATGTATTTATTTTAAAAAAAGTATTTATTTATTTTATAACTATATAAATTACAAAATCATAACTTCGTTAAATTAACAAATATATTGATTACTAAATTATTCACGTGTTTTATATATTATGTTAAATTATATTATTAATTTATGATAAACAATTACGTTAAATTTACAAAAATAATAAACTGTAATAATATAAATTTTACGTTAAATTAACTTTAAACGTAAACTTTACGAATTAAACTTTACGTTAAATTAACAATTACGTTAATTATTATCAATTATATTATTAAAAATAATAAACTTTAATAATATAATTAATTATTATTATTATTATAGAACGAAAATGAAACAAATACTCTTAACCATTATCTTTGAAAAATAAAAAATAAGGACAAAACGGACATTGCACCATTTGGTGCAAAAAATGATGCAACGAATAGTGTTGCACCATGTTGCATCAAAATGGTGCAAAGTTTGATGTTGTATTGGAACAATTTTGCATTAAAAAATGATGCAAAATGGTATTAGCATTGGAGTTGCCCTAAGTGACTCAAAGTTCAATGACGATCAATGGTTTTTAACCCTTGTAGTAACTATGGACCCAACTTTAGTACTTACCATGGACTTCCTGTCTCTAATGTCTTTAAGGTGCCTAGATTCCCACAATTTGGTTGTTTCTGCAAACATGGACTTCCGGCCTCCATCATGGGAAAGCCGTGCATGTTGATCTCGAATCCGAGCCTGAACTCGGAGCAGAGCCTGCATGCATTTCAAAGTCATCTTTGCTTGTTTCCGCACATTCTGTCCTCTGATTAAAGCTTGAAGCTTTACAATCCCCCTGAGCGCAACATGAGCCTTCCTTGCCTACACAGAGTAAATCTTCCTTAGAACCATTAATAATTAGAAAAAAACAGAAAAGACTAAAGTTAATGAAATGTGAAATTCTAACCAGGTAGCCTCTAAAAGCTGTTTGAATGATTGTAGCCGCGGAGTGTCGTCTAAACGAATTCGTTTTGGAATTTGTCTTGGATTGTTGGCCGGTCAACCGAATGATCTCCACCGCAGCTTTAGCTGTAGCTACGGCAGCTTCAGCTGCTGCTGCTGTGGCTGTTGCCACGGCAATGGCATGCCTCTGATCAGCAGGCAAGGCGGAGTTTCTAGCAGATACACTTCCATTCGCAGATGCCACCTTTACTTCACTCAGTTGATGAGCCTGATCGGAAGCCTTCCTGAAAAGCCATTTTCTCTTCTCCCTCTTCTGCACAAAACCAAAACTTTTGAATACAAACCAAAATACACATACATGCTTAAAGAAAAGTAGCTAAAAAGGCCGTTTTTAAGCACGACCAAAGATCAGCTTGATAACATTAATTACATTACCTTTTCATCATCTTCTACTTGTTCATGGTCTACTTTCCTTCTGCAGCTCTTTTTCTCAGGAGACCAGAAGGCCCTCTTGACTGCTGTTAGCCATGAGTTTCCGCCCTTCTTTCCCATTGAAAGATGTAGTAAATTTTTACCAAATTTTGCTACATGTACAGCAAAAGTAGATAGAAAACTTAGAAGGGATGTTAGGTATGTTTAATTATTAAATTCTTTAGCTACTGAGAGTAACGTTCATGTACTTTATATAAAAAGAATTGAATAATATTTAGTGTGCAGGAATCTAAACAGAGTACGAGCTCCAATGTATCAACCACAAGAGCAAGTGTTTTTCCAGTGGCATGGGGAGAAAAAGAAAAACTAAAGGTCGTGGGTGTCAGATTTTTATCTTTCTCATAAATAATAGCTGACTCTCCTCATGGCTTCACGTGGTGTGTCATACGTATGATCGTGCTCGAGGAATCTTTTCTTGAAAGCGAACATTTTGGTTCCTTTTAATTCTCTTTTACTCAACCCTTTTATCTAAAAAAAAAAAAAAAAAAAAGTTGAATCCCAACTTTGAGGGCCCCCACGGCCCCACTCCTAGAGTTTTGTAAAGGAGATAAATCGCGGGATGTGCCCCAGTTGGTCAGGAAATAAGAGCTGCATATACACTGCGCCTAGAGTTCAATTCCATGTTTCAGGAATCGAACCCCCACACTGCGGTTGCTAGCAAGGCGTGAAATAACCTCACTCCTGTCTTTTGCACCACTAGACTATGCCCTGGAGAGCTAAAGAAAATTATACTCAATCAAAAGGGCGGTTGTGCAACTTAGTCACCAACCAGTAAGTATACGTGTGTGAGTCAATTTTCTCATATGTAAAAGTATTAAGCCATATGTACAGAAAATTTTCCATCGAATTTGGTCAGATTACTCTCATGTGTGGGACCCACCATAAATAAAAAATTATCAAAAAATATCCCCACCCACCCACTTTTGTGTGTGTTCTGCTGTACACACAGTAGGGTTGTATGTATAAATCTCTTCTTTCACTCGTTTGACCGATTCGACTCTTTTTAATAACTTCGTGTTACATATCATGATATTTGAGTCACTGACTTAATTTTCGTGACATTGATGTTTATTCAAAATAATTATGATAATTTTTATTAAAAACTATAGCATAAAATACACAGACCATCAATAACTACTTAAAAGCCAATTGTAAAAAGAACCCAGTCTTTGGATGGTGAGTCTGGATTCATTTGAAGGTGAGTGGACCGGTCAAACTTGTTAGGTTGTCTGATTTTAGGTTCCCAATTTGATATTCTATTTTTATACTCTGATAAAATTCTACTTTGTCGTTTGTTTCTTGTTAAAATTTGTGGGCTGTAAATCACGTGTCATTATGGTTTATAATAATTTTTATGGGACTCGAATTGGTTGGATTTTCGTTTGAATACAATCCACTTATAGAAATAGAGAAAATATGCTTGAATGAACATGTTGGAAAGAAAAAATGATGATTGATCTCCCCTAATTATTTTATTTATTTATTTTAAGGCCCTTTTGCATATTTTACAATTCCAAACTACCCTTGATTAATTATGCAAGTTCGCGAATTTTATAACAACAAAATTG
>NW_019232785.1:20943-26476 GCF_002742605.1 Olea europaea var. sylvestris | reverse complement strand
ATGTATAAAGTTGATATAATTTGTCATCTCTTTTTCCAAAATTGTACCACATGTAGAAAAATTGTGACCTTGAATGCACTAGACCAAAGTTATATTCGTGTTAACTATGTTTGTGACCTCAGTTGTATATAACATAATGTGTTGTGATATTTTCGTCTCTATGACTTATTTTTACCTGAAAGTTATAATGAATATATGGAGAATGATCTTTGTGATTTCCTTTCTCCCGAAATGCAATATACAAAAGATCTCACCCCTCCCCCCCCACCCCCCAAAAAAAAAATTGGAATGAAGAAGAATATTGATAAAATTTTAACAATAAGAATCAAATTTCTCTCACCAAATCAAAGCACATATGATAAAGAAAGGATTTGGATTTTGTTACACTAATATAGGGGATGACCGAACACACACATGGAGGGAAGAATTTTTTAATTCATGTGAGACCCACTTACAAAAATGTGAGGGTCAATCATCCCCTTTATCAAGTAATTCGGCCACTTCAATTTTATCCAAAAGATTTCTCTCCCCCACAAAACTGTAAAGAAGGAAAAGCATTTAAATTATGTGAAATTCAAATTTTGAATAATAAACTTAAGATATTACCTAAACTACATAGATTCGTTAAAATGGAAAATCAAATACAACAAATATATTAAGCCATTGTTTGAAAAAAAGAAAAAATGCATTTTTAAACGGTATTTTAACATCATTTCAACCGCATATTATTCAATAAAATAATATTACGCATAAATCTAAAATTTTTCCTTATTTTTTAACCACACATTTTCCATCAATACACCATTCAAAAATACATTTTGTCCCCCAAAATGGGGCTCAAACAAGGGCTAAATTACTCTTTATGTACTTGATTTGTGAATAAAAATGGTATCGCTTGATTTTTGTAAAAGTGGAAATTACGCCACTTGCATGTTTTTTAAAAAATATTCAAAAATTGTAGTAAAAATAAAAAAAGTGAAAAGATCTTAAACCCCATAGAATAACTAATAGAGTGCTGATTTTATTCCACCAAAGAAACCGCTTACATATGTTATTCAAGCGCAAAATCCCCAAATTGGCGTCTCTCATATTCCATCGTCGTAATACTTTACAGAGATTAATCAATTTACAGACTCCCAGTGCATTGTAATCTATGGAAATATTTCCAGAATCCGGATATTCATTAATTCTTTGGCGTGACCCTAATCCGAAGTCTAAAAATTTTTATGGTTTTACATGCTTTAAGCTGCCACGTATCGATGGTTCTGAGTTAAATATAAAAAACTAGATGTTTACAATTGTACCTGTATTTTTTTTACGTACCGCAGAATAGTACATAGTTAATCTATTGTTTATTGTCTATTTATTTATTTATTATTATTATTTTTATGCTGTAAGTATGAATATTAAGGTTGAACCTCAATTTTGAGGGCTCCACTACCCCGCCTCTAGAAATTTGTGAGGAAGGTAAATCACGGAATGTGCTCCAATAGATCTGAGAACAAGAGATGCATGTACACTGCGCTTACAAGAAATCCAATTTCATGTCTCAGAATCGAACCCCCACACTGCGATTGCTAGCAAGGCGTAAGATAACCCCACTCCTGTCCTTTGCACCACTGAGCTATGCCCCGGAGGCACTGCTAGTGTGAATATTGCTCAACTTGTTTTCCTTGTGATATCTCACTGTGTTGAATGGATACGATTTCTTTGTGAAAAATGCTAGGTATCTTGACTTTGTGGATCCCATTTACATAAGGATACGGTGATTGCTTTGAATAGAAAATTTAGTAAACAGAATAGAAGTGGTTTAAGGAGGAAAAATATATGTTGTTTAATTTGAAAACTTGTACGAATAGTGTAATGAATCCCCCCTGTAACTGAAATGAACGAAGTGAAAATGAATTTTGTTTCTATGTGAGACAAAATATATAAAACTGAAACATAGTTTGGACAATGTCAAAAGTTATTTGAGGAAATTTGTTAGGATAAATTGATTTTGATGGACTTTAATTTTAGCGATGCAGTTGTAATAAATTCTTTCCCGAGCAAAATATAATGTCTATTTCATCGTCATTATTCATATATTTTGATGTTGTCAGACCACAATGATATTCATTTGCACAACCATGATTGTGGCATATTTGTGATAAAAAGTATGCTGAGTTCATTATAAACGGTGAACATGATGCACTGGGAGAGAAATTTGATCCAAAGGCATCTAGACTGAGTTTGGCTTGACAACTGTTCAAACATGGTCGTAAGAAGTTGATTGAAGCATATGATACGGACTTTGACGTTGTGCCACTTAGAGTTAGGCGTGACAAGAAGATGAAGGGATCATGATTGAATAGAGATGCAGGAGAAAACTGGAGATTTCTGGATTTATATGTATATCAATGAAATGGCGACAGTTTTTAGAAGTACTTGAATGTAGTTTGCTTTTGGGTTTACTGTCAATGGTGTATCTATGTTTTGGAGACATCCTTGATATGTTTAATCATGATGCAACAATAGTACAAATACTTTTGCTTGTATTGGCTTCCTCATATCTGAGCTGATATATGTGATCTTAATTATTTATTGAGTTGCATCATTCAATGTGATGTATGAATGTTTGTTTCTTATATGTCGTAGGTTCATTGATTCCATTATTTCAAGCCAGCATAATTGGTTCCACCATTTCATCTAACACATATCAATCAACCATCAACTAAAAATACCTTTTTACATATTTGCATGTGAACTATTGGAATGGTAGAAGTGCACAAGGCTAACACGAATTTGTTGATAAGCAATATGCATCACCTCATCCTTCAATTCATGAATTTTCTCGTTTGAGCTTTTTTATGTTCTTGTCTAGTATAGATCATGACCAGATTGCTATGACTATAGAGTAGAGCCATGTGTCACGGACCTAGTTTCGTTACACCCGAACAACTAGAACTGTGCGGCCTTAACGTTCGACAATTCCAGTCCCTCGCGAGAAACGTTAAGTCAGCATTTTCACGCTCACAAATAATTTAACCAATGAGACTAAATTATAACCACTTTGAGAAGAGAATTTTGGAGTAAGGAATATATGGAAAATAAGTAAGGTTGGGGAAACTTTTCTTTGTATAAATGAAAGGGAAAACTTTACAATCTCTCTAATGAATAAACTTACTTCACTTTACATGATTTACAAATGAGACTTCCGTCTCTATTTATAGGCAAAAACCTTGCAAGTTGCTTTTAAATCAATGGCCATTATTTATTTGATCCAAGGGCCCTCATTGGATGCAAGTTGATTTAAACCTCCTTTGACAAGTTAAATTTCACTTTATAACTCATGCTTAGTTGTCATCAAATGGACATTCTCTACCATTTTCCTTACAAGTGGATACAACTCGTGCTTAGCTTGCATCTTGATATTATCCTTGCCAACTCGGTCTTAGATTGCATCTTGATAATATCTTGCAAGTGGGCCAAGTGGCACAAGTTGTGCAAATTGCCCACTTGCATCCCCAAAATATCCGGCTGCAAGTTCATGTATCTTTTCTTCCAAAATGGCTGGTTCGGGACTTAAAAAAACCTCATTAACGTGCTGAAAAACTGTCTTGCTTTAGGCAGCTTGTGTTCTGCCCAACAAGTTGTCTGCGTCCCCTGTCTGAATCTACCTGCGTCACCTGTCGCAAGCTATCTGCGTCCCCTACCGCAAGCTGTTCCGTCCTGTTGAAACGCGTTACCCGCGCTGTCTTGCGATCGCTACTGGGATGGATTGATCACGATCGTGTGGGGCGTAAGTCACTCCCCCACCGAATCTGGCGACGCCCTCGTCGTCTTGTAGTTTCGTAGCTCCGACTCAAATTGCCATAGATCTCCTTCATTTTCCCAAGTAGCTTCAGACTCAGGCAATCCCTTCCATTTGATTAAGTATTGAGTGCAAGGGGGAACACCTCTCCGTCTCACCACTCGATCCGCTAAAATAGATTCAACATCTTTCTCAAAAGATTTCGTGACAATGGGAGGTGCCCTTTTTGATTTGTTTCTCCCCGGATCCTCCGAGTCCGGCCTGTATGGCTTCAACATGCTTACATGAAAAATCGGGTGGATCCTTAAAGTGCTTGGAAGATCTAGCCGATAGGAAACTCTTCCAACCTTAGCTATGATGGGAAACGGACCTTCATACTTTCTAACCAAACCTTTATGAACTTTATGGTAGGCTTTGAATTGTTGAGGCAACACTTTCACAAGTACTTGATCTCCAATGTTGAACTCCAATGGTCTCCGTCTCTCATCGGCTCATTTCTTCATTCTCTTCTGGGCTTTCTCCAAGCAAGATCTTGCTAAGTCTGCATGATCTCCCCATGACTTAGCCATTTTTATTGCTCTGGGACTTCGGTTGGAATTACCAACCATAGGCAATGTGTGGGGGGTTGTAGGTTGTTGCCCCATTGCAAGTTCAAATGGACTATGTCCCGTGGATTTGCTTTTCTGTAAGTTGTAGGAGAATTGAGCTATGTCCATTAACTTTGCCCAATCTCACTGATTAGCACTAACAAAGTGTCGAAGATAACACTCCAACAATGCGTTCACCCGCTTTGTCTGTCCGTCTGTCTGCGGGTGAAAACTACTAGAAAAGTGCAAATCCGATCCAAGGAGTTTAAATAACTCCGTCCACAATTTTCCCGTGAAGCAGGAATCCCGATCACTAACAATATGTTTCGGTAATCCCCAATACTTCACAACATGCTTGAAAAATAACCTTGCCGTCTCCTATGCAGTGCAATCCTTAGGGGTCGGAATGAAAGTAGCATACTTGAAAAATCGATCAACAACAACAATTATTGATCCGAACCCTTCAGACTTTGGCAAGGCACTAATGAAATCCATGGTAACCACGTCCCATGGTTGATCCGGCACAAGAAGAGGATCAAGAAGTCCCGCCGATAATTTATTCTCTACTTTGTCTTGTTGGCACACAAGACATGTTCGGACATATGTCTCCACTTGATCACACATTTGCGGCCAATAATATGCTCGTTCAATCAAAGCTAATGTCTGATCTATCCCAAGATGTCCATTGTCCAACCTATTTAGTGTCATGACATTCCCGAATCACGTCACGTCGCAAATTTTTCCGCTTAGGCACAAATACCCGTTGCCCAGTGGTGTATAGCAACCCGTTATCAATCCAAAATTGCCTTGTCTTGCCTTCTTGGGTGGCTTGCATCAATGTTTTCACCATGGGATCATGCTCCAATCTTTGTTCAAATTCCTCCAACAAGGTGCCCGTGGCTTGGCTAATTGCCGCAAGTTTCGCCTTCCGGCTAAGTGCATCCGCTACTACATTCGCCTTCCCAGGTTTGTATTCTATCACAAATCAACTCCGCCAAGAAATCTTGCCATCTGGCTTGTTTCGGGTTTAACTTCTTTTGTGATTGAAAGTAACTTATAACCACATTATCCGTTTTGATCACAAAATGGGAACCCAAAAGATAATGAAGCCATACCCGTAGGCAATGCACAATGGCCGTCATTTCTTTTTCTT
>NW_019232785.1:12531-19844 GCF_002742605.1 Olea europaea var. sylvestris | reverse complement strand
CGATAAGGTGCCATGGCCGGGGGTTTGGCTCCGGGCTCTAACTCAATGCGATGATCAACTTCCCTCCTAGGCGGGAGTTTCCTTGGCAACTCCTTAGGCATCACGTCCTTATTTTCCTCAAGGACCTTTATAATAACATCCGGCAAATCATCATTATTAGTAGTGACTTCGGTTGCTACCGACAATTGAGCAATGAATGTCGGTTCACCCTTCTTCCATCCTTTTGTTAATTGCATAGCCGAAAGTTGTCGCGTTTCCGTCCCCATGAAAATGGTAGGAATCATGCATGATGATCCTTTTTCCAAAATGCACATAGAACCAAAAGAAGGCATAAAATTACATTAACCTTCCTCAAGAAATCCAAGCCTAATACTAGCTTGAAATCATCCATCGGTGCCACAGAAATATCAATGGGTCCATGCCACGAACCCAACCGTAGTTCCGTTTCTCGAACTACGCCTGCTAATGGCCTCATGGTTGCATTTACTGTCTTCAATAATCTACCTCCATGGTGAATATTCAAGCCAAGCCTCCGTGCTTCATCCTCCGTGATGAAATTGTTCATGGCTCCGGTATCAACTAATGCCCGTGTTTGCCGTCCATTGATTTCGGCAAATACGAACATCGATCATTTTTCTCCATTCGTCCCCGGAACGGTTTTGGCATTCAAAGCATTGAAAAGTTACAATGAACCCATGTGACTTGCACCTTCCTCCTTGCCAGGGGAAGCCTCCGATTGGGTCTCTATAATAGATGCCAAGGATCCAAGTTTAGGGCAATCTCGCATGAGATGAGGCCCTTTGCAAATGAAGCAACTATGAGGAGCAAAATTACCCCTCTTTTTATCATCATACTCCTTCCGCCAAGTAGTTGGTTTGTTGCCATCAGATTTGTAATCAACTTTGGGATTTGGCCTCCAATCCTGCTTACTCCGTTGTTTGTCTTTTCGCACATTACCTCTGCCTTTGCCAAAATTCCCTTTAGTTGGTTTGAAAGTCCTTGCTTGCGACTCCGTACTCCCTTGGAACTCTGTCAAAGATTCAGCAACCACAATTATCTCATCCACATTTTTGACCCCGCGACGTTGTAATTCTTGCCGCACCCATGTTGTACATCCATCCATGAAATAGAATAGCAAGACATCCTCCGGCATGCTCGGGATTTGAAGCATAAGGGTCGTGAACTCTTTGACATAGTCACCAATGGTCCCTTTTTGTTTCAATTCCCTTAGTTTCTTGCGGGCCTCGTACACAACGTTCTTCGGGTAAAATTGACTCTTTAGCTCTCTTTTGAACTCGTCCCAAGTATCAATTCTTCAAGCTCCATTTTCAACATCGGCATGCTTATGACACCACCAAAGAGATGCGGTGTCAGTAAGATACGTAGAAGCAGTTCGGACTTTCATGGCTTCATCAACAAGATTTACGCCTTCAAAGTAGACTTCCATTTGCCATAGGAATTTTTTCACATCTTTGGCATCCCGTTGCCCATCGTAATGTTTAGGCTTCGGGTATTCAATTCTCGGGGCAACAATAGTTGAAGCGGCACCTCCGCTTGTGGTGACAGTGGATTGCTTGTATTGATCAAGCTCTTTGCTCATTCTTTCCATCATCACAGCCAATTGGTTAACTTGGCCATACATGGCGGAAACGGCATCCAAGACTTTGGTTTGGAGGTGACCAAAATCATTCTTCACCGCAGCTTGTCCGGCTACCACAACTCAAACATCATCTTTCATCGTTTGGACATCATTTTCCAACGATGCTTGTGTGTCCATTACCTCTTGGACATTAATTTGTAGAGTTTCTAGCTTTCCAACGGCGTGTCCCTCCAACGCCTCGAAGGAGCTTTCAAGAGATTCGACCCGATCACCCATATTTGCGATGATTTGGTCAAGTTTACCTTCCATGTTGGTGGCTTTCCTCATCTTACTTTTGCCTCGAGTTTTCCTTACTTCAGTTTGAGTAGCATCTCGACCCCTCTCCTCAATCTCAATATCAACAGTTTCTTGAGAATCCGCCATTATAACGGCCTACAAATGAGGTTCTGATACCACTTATCACGGACCTAGTTTCGTTACACCCGAACAACTAGAACCATGCGGCCTTAACGTTCGACAATTCGAGTCCCTCGCGAGAAACATTAAGTCAGCCTTTTCACGCTCACAAATAATTTAACCAATGAGACTAAATTATAACCACTTTGAGAAGAGAATTTTGGAGTAAGAAATATATGGAAAATAAGTAAGGTTGGAGCAACTTTTCTTTGTATAAATGAAAGGGGAAACTTTACAATCTCTCTAATGAATAAATTCACTTCACTCTACATGATTTACAAATTAGACTTCCATCTCTATTTATAGGCAAAAACCTTACAAGTTGCTTTCAAATCAATGGCCATGATTTATTTGATCCAAGGGCCTTCATTGGATGCAAGTTGATTTAAACCTCCTTGGACAAGTTGTATTCCACTTTACAACTCATGGTTAGTTGTCATCAAGTGGATATTCTCTACCATTTTCCTTGCAAGTGGATTCAACTCGTGCTTAGCTTGCATCTTGATATTATCCTTGTCAACTCGATCTTAGCTTGCATCTTGATAATAACTTGCAAGTGGCCAAGTGGCACAAGTGGACAAGTTGTGCAAGTTGCCCACTCGCATCCCCAAAATATTCGGCTGCAGGTTTATGTATCTTTTCTTCTAAAATGGCTGGTTCAGGACTTAGAAAAACTTCATTAACGTGCTAGAAAATTGTCTTGCTTCAGGCAGCCTGTTGGGCAGGCTACCTGCGTCCCCAGCTGAGTCTGCCTGCGTCCCTTGCCATAAGGTGTCTGCATCCCCTACCTGAATCTGCCTGCGTCTCCTACCGCAAGTTGCCTGCGTCCCCTACCGCAAGCTGTTCCCTCCTACTAAAACGCGTTACCCGCGCTGTCTTGCTGTCGCTACCAGGACAGGACAGATTGATCGCGATCGCATGGGGCGTAAGTCATGGCTCATGTTCAGACATATACAATAAAGTAGAAGATTACGACAAATCTAAAGCAGGTTTGTCTTGTTGCCCGAGAAACACTTGAAACTAAAAAATACATCTTAAATGACAGTTGGCATTGCATGACTGGCTCTTATATCTGATCTGGGTTTTGATACATTGTCATCTAAAGAAGAATAACTCCAATAGAGGTGGGACATGTTACCAGCTAGATAAGGGGTGCAAACAATGTATGGGTACAAGGGCTACCTACTTAAGGCCCAGCGGGGTCGGCCGCCCTCACTCGATTTTTAGATTTTCCATTTTTCTCCATGTTTTTTGAGGTTTTCAAATTTTTTCCTTTAGGTTTTTTGGTTTCGACTCTAAGGTTTTTTGGCTTCACCCCACTGAACTTCCGTATTGGGTCCGCCCCCCTGTATGAGTAGATGAGTTATTCCCAAATATATTGTTTAGTTTATTAAAAATCAATTACAATCCGATTGTTCATATGTAAATTGCAAATTAGTGTAGGATTATAGCAAAACACGCAAATATGTAAAACCGTAACATATTTGGCGTGACACCTAACCCCCAACAAATTTTTTCCAAGTCTGGCCGTGCCACTATACCGTTAAGCTCATCAATGCACTCATCATATACTTCAACAGGTGATATCTCAATGCTTGAAATGAAATCATTTAATTTTAGGATATTCGTTGACATATCGATTGGTGGACGTCTTGAATCAATGTATTGATTTGGACGCACAACCATTTCTTTAGAACTAGCCAACATATGCTCCGTTGGTGTATAATGTAATATGTCAACCAATGCATATGCAGTAATATGTATATCCTCACGCTTAAGTTTCAAATAGAAATGAAAAGATTTGTCATTTGAAAACCTAATCAAGGACATCTCTACATTAACAATGTACTCAATACTCGGACTTAAAAACCTCTTATCGAGCTTCAGTTCACTCAAAACCAAAGGGAATAAGAATATCAAACGTATCTGACCTCTTTTTAATGAAGACATTCATAACATCCAGTCCTGCAGTGCCATAAACTTCATTCAATTAATTCATCATTTTCTTAGCGAATGTTCAAGTATCAAATAGAGGAATTCATATATTGTTATTTGGAATATGAAATGTACAACGGACGTATTACATGTACAGACACATCACAACTTCAACTACGTAGTCATTCAAAATGAGATTGCTTAGAACTTATGTAAATACAAGTTAAATTAGAATAACATATAATTCATACTAAAAAATTAGAAGTTGAAATGACATCAATACTAATTTTTGTTCCTAAAGCTGAGATTGCCACAAAACATGCACATCCCCCTTAATATATGTAATTCGATTTTCAAATATACCCAAGCCACCATATTTTGCACATGAAATTAAAACATAGAATATTTATTGGGATACGTTCATTATTAGGATACATACGGGCCTTGAATACGTCCATATTGAAGTAAATTACATATAAATAGAACGCACAATATGTTTCATATCATTACCTTATAGATTATAGTAATGAAATTGATATTACTCTTTTCTTTTTATTTTATTTTATTATTTTTTTTTATTTTTTTATCGATTTGAAAGAGATAATAAATGAAAAGTTTAATGATAGCATTATTTAGAAAATTTCAGTTACAGAATGTTACTTGGCCTCTATTTTTGGAATATAGTATTTAGTAAAATAATTTACATTTCGTACAGTACCATTAATTATTAATACATGATGTAGTATTTTTTGAAATCTTATTTTGTAATGAGGTAAATACGAACTTTTTCGTTTATTAAAAAAAAAAAAAAAAGTTCTCTAAAACGACACTGGCCCATGTAAATTTTGATATGGACCAATTTCCATTTGAAAAGCCCTAGACTGAATGAACTTGAGGCCTCCACACAAATAGAGCCCAAATCCTTTACGATCCAGCCTATAAGGAAAGAATAAGGCTATCTAGTTTTATGCACGATTCAGTTTGGATCAGTTTCAACTCCAATCCAAAATCAAAATCAAATTAATCCATTTGGGTGAATTTTAATCCAAATCAACCCACCCTAACTCTAAACCGAACCGAACCACACCAGTTTGGTTTGATATTGGTTCGATTAGTCGATTTGGAATTATTATTATTATTATTATTATTATTTGTTTTTAAAAAAGTTCGGTTTTTGGCTCACTTATATTACATGAACTATTGTCTAACAAATAAAACCAAGTTAATAGACACGGATCAACAGGAAACTTAAGTCATTGCTATCCAAAATCAGTAGTGTTGACCACCAATTTAGGTATTAACGTATTGTAAGTCTTATTAAATAGATCATAATTTTTTATACTCAATTGATCCTATAATTTAATGTCACTAATACTATCGCCTGGATCGGTGTTAAATGTGCTAAATATTTGACCGATGGCTAGAAAATAAGAAAGGTATAGAGTTTTACTTTTACTACTACACAACTCGATTAACATCAAGCTTCCATCTCTTATAATATGGGAGAAACAAAAAGATATGATAGGGGACATTTATTTTTGACTATATGATATATTCTTACTTAGAGAGTTCGTTTACAATTTGTTTTTTACCGCTAATATACCATGCAGACTCCCCCATAGACTTGCTGTTTGCCAACCATTAGATTTGGCTGATGGGTTTATAATTTTGGACAACGAAAAACCATGCTGTCAGTTTGATGGTCGTTTTCGAATAAATTTAGTTCATGTATATGTGTATTTAACCCTATAATTGAAACTTAAAGTTCGCTAACCAAATTGAAAAATTCAATGACTCAATTATAGATTTTGTTGAAAGTTTAGCGACAGTTTATTCATTTGAATGGGACCAACCAGAGCAGAGGCCAGTTTCGCCTGCATTTTATCCCCTAGCCGTAGGCGTAGGTAATACTGTTACGTTCTTCATTTCTATACCATACTATACCCAAGTCTTTAGATGAGATTGGAGCTATTCTTGATTTCAATATCCACTGTACGAACAAATATAACGAATGAATCTTCCAGCTAACAAAGAGAAATCTCCACTAATAAATAGAAGGAAATCGTCTCGATAAGAAATAATTATCCTTTTCTCTTGAATCAGTTTATCCAAGAAACAAACAATGAAGAACCACTTAATGGTGGGGTTGATTTTGAGTCTCTTACAGAACTTCGCTTATGGTCATTTGAATAGTGTAGTTGGTAGTGCATCTGGTGCTATTGGAGAACAGCCTTTATCAAAGATTGCAATCCATAAAGCTAAACTTGCTCTTCGGGATTCTGCTTCTGTTTTCGCGCGGGTTAGTCGCTAACAATTAAAAAGGATCAGACGATTGTGTAAGGGACAAACCTCTTGAGACAAAGTCCCAAAAAGGGGTGTTCTTATATTGGCGATGACTTTACAATTGGAAATTAAAAACAACGTGCCTCCGAGGGGCGCAAGCACACGAATTACTGAAAGAAAAGTGTTTAAATCTAAAAACTAAGGAAATGAAAATTACATGTTCTCTGTTCGAGAGTTTTTGATTCGATCCTTTGCTTCTATGTCCTTTCTTCCTTTTATACTTCATGGACGATCTCTTTGTGATCAACCACCCTAAAAATCTGCTTGATCGTCCTATAACTGCCCACTTTCTTCGTGATGGCCAACTTGTCATGAAAACTGCCTCTTTTAACTGCTACGATTACTCTTCATTGTTCAACCCCTTTCGATTGAATTCCTTGAATCGTGGAATGTGATAGGGCTGCTCTAATAACTGCACTTCTTGATAACCGCGACGCTTTATGTTTGTTAAGACCTTGAGCGACTTGAAAGTTTGGGCGAGAATAGAGTAACAGCTCTGGGCGACTGTATGACACTCCATTCGCTCAGATTCTGGGCGACTTGCAAACTTGGGCGATGGCGTTACCGCGTTCTTGGGCCTCCTTATTTGGGACTTCATCTATTCGAAATTTTCAAGAATTTCAATCATTGTTTTCTTCTATAACTTGAAAAAGTGCGTCGTTTTGCAAACCCTTATAAACCCCAAACACGCCATTTCACTGCACCATTAAACCACGCCTCAAATTTTTTGCGTCTCTCTCGCGATTTACTGTTCATCTCTTGCTTCCCTGCTACGTAACCCTAAAAACTTCGTTCCTTCTCAAATGGCTACTTCACAATCTCAAGCAGATGACTCCTTTAGTTTTGATAACTTTCAGAAGCTTCTAAGTCGTCCATTCATAACTCCGAGTTTTCTCGCCCCCGCCGATGTCGAACGCAATGAGTTCTACCTAGATCCTTTCTTCAACAATGCAGAGGCAGTCGAACAGGCGGCGGTGGG
>NW_019232785.1:5380-12423 GCF_002742605.1 Olea europaea var. sylvestris | reverse complement strand
ACTTGGCCTAAATCTGATGTAGCTTTTCGTAGGTGGCATGCTCGCCTTGTGGGTCATGGTCCTACTAAGGCACTTTTTGATAGCGCTAGGATTTCTGATTTGTTAGAAATCTCTATTCGCCCTCCTACTTTTGATTCAGCACTCTTTTCGATTGCTTTGAGTTTTTGGTCTCTTGAGTATAACACCTTTATTTTCCCTCTTGGCCCCATGTCTATTACCTTAAGGGATGTTGGGGCCCTGGTGAATCTACCACCTTTGGGCGATACCATTTTTCCTAGTATCTTGGTTTCTGGTGGCGCCCCAAAGTTTGATAAAAACTACACCGATTCTTATTCAAGCCTGCAGACCCTTCACAATCATTCGAGTGCTGAGTCTTCCCATACTGAGTGAGTGGCCTTCCTTTTAATTTGGCTTTATAAATATGTTTTGTGCGTGCCAAGCATAAAGCCCTCCTTGAGTTATTTACCTATAGCGCACGAATTGGCGCGTGGCAGGCCTTTGAATTTATGTTCTTTGTTTTTGGCTGCCCTTTATAGAGGCATGGCCTTTCTTCAAGCTTAATTGAAGAATGATGCATCTCCCACTGGCAGTGGACCTCTTTGGTTCACTTAACTGTGGTTGAGATCCTATTTTCCATTGCTTGGTGCTCCATCTATCTCTCACTCCTCTGCTAGCTGTTATGGGCTAGCCATGGAGCCCTTAGCTCCTGTAAATATGTCCAGAAGGGACATTTTCTCATTCTTTTATTCTTTGGATTCAATCCCTTCCTTTTTCCTTCCTCCTTTTTTGACTCCAAACTATGTACATCCCCCTTCCACTATAGATAGCGCGAGCACCTTCTTGCTCATTTGGATCCAGTTTTTAACCGGGAGGGAGCTATTTCATGATATTCTAACTGGGATCAATGCCAAAGCGGGGGTAGAGATTTATGCTCCCCAATTTTTTTGCTCGTCAGCTTGGTTTTGCCCAAACTTGGCCTGTTCCTCCTTGCTATTCAAGGAACTTAATTGACCGTTTTTATACCATTACTAAGGCGGAGGCAGAGGCTATAAATGCTCGTAATCTTCTTTTAACCAGCCATTTTTCATTAGCCCCTTTTAATTCTAGCCACGCCATTCACCCTCTTTTTGAACAGCTCTGGCCTTCAGTGAAACGCAGATTATTTGCAACTGACGCCAATCGTGCCTTTCATTCATTAGACCAACCGAGCATTTCTTCCCCTCCTCCTGTTTTAGTCACTCCCTTATCCATTCGGAGTCCTTCTCCATCTCGTCGCACTAAACAGTCTACTCGTCCATCTTCTTCTCTCCCTGCCAAGCCTACTACGGCCAAGAGTGCCCCAAGTCGCAAACGGCCAGCCTCAGCATCTCCCATTCTGGAGGATGACGTTGATGATGATGATGATGTCCCTTTTATCGTCAGGAGGAAGGTAATTAAATTGGTTTACTTACAAGTATACTTTTCTACATTTGAAACTTTTCTGTGTGCTGATGATCTTTTGGACTTCTCAGAAAAGCTCAGCCTCTCCTTCAAAGGTTTTGGCATCGACAACTCCTGTTCCATCATCCTCTGCTGAGACTACTTCATCCAAACCGGTTGATGAAGGGACTACTCTTAAAGAGACATCTTTAGTCTCAGAGTCCTCATCACAACCCATGGATGAACCATCTTCTCACCAGGACATCAACCCTCCAAACATTGAAGCAGAAGGTAATTCAGTCTTTTGATGTCTTACCTTTGCTTGTGCTGTTGGTTTCTGATTTGTTGCTCTTGAGTTTTGCAGATACTCCTATGAGTCCGCCCGTTGTGGCAACATCTTCTCGCTCAGATAAGGGGAAGTCCTCACGAATGGAAGAATCGTTGGTGGCAAGCTTGGCTAAGGGCATGCCATCTTCTACGATTGTTGATGAGGTAGTCTTTGCTTTACTTCTATTTCTATCTTGTTCGTTGTATTGAGGACCCTTAACATTGACAATTTTCTTTGCAGGATGCCGACAAAATTGTGCGTTCTATCCAAGACCTGTTCGCTTCCTGGGGGTAAGTCCAGACGTCTCGCCCTGCTCCATCTGATCATCCTGCTGCTTCTTCAGAGGAAGATTTGAAGTTCCTCAAGGATTCGATACTTGAGTACGTATCCTTCATGGATATGGATATTGGAAGGGCCAGTGCCGCCAGACACAAGGATATACTTGAGCACTTGAGTGCGAAGTTGAAGCAAGCATTGACGCTTCCGTCGCTCAATCTTTCTGTCGATTTTAAAGTGATGTTGAAGGTTATCCACTTCGAGGTCCTTTCTTTGCTGGCCAAGAATGCTGAATTAAAGGCCAAACGTACTCAATATCTTCGAGTCGTAGCTGAGAAAGAGTCTTTGCGTATGAATATTAACAAGGCTGAGGACGAGTTGAAAGAAATCTCTTCCGAAGTCATGGTTGAAGACTCTTTAATGGTTAATTTGGCTGCTCAGATGAAGGAACTTCAAGCCAAAAATGGATGACTGCAGGGTGAGAATGGCTGCTAAAAAGCGCAACGCCTCCTAGGGAATTGAGCGAACTAAGTTCTTGGTCAAGCAGTACAAGAAGTTGAAAGTTGATGATGATGTCGCGGCTGAATTGAACATCACTTCCTCTCGGCAGAACGAGGATTGGGAAAAACTTAGAAAACGAATTTGTTCAGTATAGGGTGGACTGTAATTAAGACATATGATGTCTTTTTCTTTTGTAATTTGATTTTTCATCTTGTAGCTTTGTTCATCATCAATGAACATTAACCTCTTGTGTATTTATTTGACGTTTGTTTTTTAGTCGTCAATTCTTTAAGCATTTGACTGCTTTGTGTTAAAAATCTTGCCCGTTTTCTTTTAATATTTCCACCACCTTTCCCAAGACTTTGGGCTATTTAATTACATTTACTAGGCAAAATGTGACTGCTTATATTCTGTCTCTTCATCTCCACCCCCCTATAAATGCTTCGCATTTTCCATCTTCATCTTCTTTTTCTTCTTTGAAACTAATTTGCTGCCATTGCTTGGCATTTTGACAATCAATCCGATCCGAAAATTGACTG
This sequence comes from Olea europaea var. sylvestris, assembly GCF_002742605.1. Classification (NCBI taxonomy): domain Eukaryota; kingdom Viridiplantae; phylum Streptophyta; class Magnoliopsida; order Lamiales; family Oleaceae; genus Olea; species Olea europaea. The sequence continues at coordinate 9,360 of NW_019232785.1, read as the reverse complement.
TTTAGTCCGCCCATTTTACTATTTGCCTTGATGTCACTTTTGGTGTGGGAGGTATAGGAAATATTTTCTGGCCTGCAGCGAAGTTTTTACCATCAAAATTCTTCCCATCGTCTCTTTGTTTTTTACAAGGAGTTGATGATAGAAGGTAATTTTTGGGATGCTTGCGGGCCACTTTGCTTGCTGACAATACTTCTCAGCTTGCTTGCTGAGAGTGCTTCTCAGCCTCTTTACTCGCCATTGCAGCGCTGCATTTAGGAAGGCGGTGAGGCCAGTACACCCTCTTACTCGGCAATCCTACCATTGCAGCGATGCATTTAGGAAGGCGGTGTGAGATTTACTCAGCGATCAACCGGGATATTAACTTACTTTTAATTGTATTTTGTAGAGCATCCATTATTTGTATTTTTTGCATTTTTGTAATGAACGTTTGATAATAAAGGACTTCATTTGAACTTATTTCACTCTGACTTTGTTATCCTTTAATCGTTCAACATATTTTTATTATGCTCTTATTTGTTCACATTCCCATAAAGAAGGAACATATTTTTTCAAATATTTATCGTTAATGAATCTCACATGCTTGGTGCCGTCTAAATCTTCCAGGTGATACGCTCCATTGGACAACACACTGTTTATTTTGTATGGTCCTTCCCAATTGGGCGACCACTTCCCGTACTTTGGATCTTTGCTATCCAAAGGGAGTATCGTCTTTCAAACTAGTTCACCCAGGCTGAACGACTTGGCTATGACTTTTTTATTATAAAACTTAGCCATTCTTTGTTTTTGCACTTGTAATCTATCTAAGACATCCAATTTTAATTCGTCTAACCCTAATAAATTTTGAACTAGTGATTCGGCATACTCATCATCATTCAACTTATGCTGTAAGACAATCTGATCGATTGCACGTTGATTTCCATAGGCAAAACGACCTCCTGTCCATAAACAAGTTGGAAAGGAGTGACCTTGGTACTTGACCGAGGTGATGTCCTATAAGCCCATAAGGCTTTGTTCAGACATTCGTGCCAATTTCTAGCATTTTCATCTATTATCTTTCTGATGATACTTTTTAGAATCTTATTAGAAGATTCCGCTTGTCCGTTGGATTGAGCGTAGTATGGTGTGGAGTTTACTAATTTAACCCCAAACTCGCTCAAAAATTTGTTTACTTGATCCCCATTCAAAGATGTTCCGTGATCTACCATTATTGTTTGTGGAATTCCAAACCTATAAATAATGTGATCACGGATGAACTCTATAACACTTTTCTGGGTGATCTCTTTCAAAGGTACCGCTTCTACCCATTTGGTGAAATAGTAGGTTGCAACTATAACAAAAGTATGTTGCTTGGACGATGGGGGATAAATCTTCCTTATCAGGTCTATCGCCCAACCCTTGAACGGCCAAGATTTAATAATATGTGCCATTTCTCATGCTGGCGCCCTTTGTATTGGACCATACTTTTGGCTTCTTGCAAACTTACACACTTTAGTAATACACCATCAGAGCGTTTTTTAAACAACTCTTCATCTATTAGTGTGTAATTCAGCAAACGTAGCTTCATTTTCCTACTAATCCCTCCATTAGGTTTTTTAAGGAACCCTTTAATCTCTGTTCTCCAATCCATTGCATCTCCATCTTGTATGTAGTGGAGTTCAATCTTCCTCGCCCTTCTTTGAATTACGGGCAATATGATTCCATACTCACAAGTAGACTCCCAATTCAAAACCTTTGAGTACCCTGATGCCATTTGAGCTAACTCATTTGCCACGTCGTTATATATCCTATTAACGCATTGGAGTTCTACTTGATCGAATTCTTCTAATAATTCTTGGGCGACCTCGTATTGACTTATAATGGAATCACTTTGGCATTTAAAATCACCGATCAATTGATGGATCACCAATTGAGAATCGCCCCTAACGATCACATTTCTTACTCCCATATCTATCATTAGTTCTAGGCCTACAATTAAGGCTTCATATTCGGCTTGATTGTTGGTGCACATTGTGTCTAAAGTGAATGCGAACTTGTAGCAAATCCCTAAAGGATTAATCAATGCTACTCCTTCTCCTGCACCTTTAGAAGTTTTTGATCCATCGAAATACAACACCCATGGTTTTAACTCGAACGAATTGATTTCTAGTTCAATTTCTTCAGGCATGTCAAGGCATGGATGATTGGCTAGAAAGTTAGCCAAAGCCTGATTTTTGACTGCCTTTTGAGGTATATATTGTATTTCGAATTCTGATAAAGCTAGTGTCCAAAGGCCTACCCTTTGGTGTAAAATAGGGCGCGAAAACATATACTTAACTAAATTTACTTTAGAAATTAAATAAACGGTTACGGGCCGTAAATAAGCCCTTAGTTTTGTACATGTGAAATACAATGCAAGACATAATTTTTCAATAGCAGAGTAATTGCATTCACATTTCGTTAACAGTCTACTTAAATAGTAAATTGCCCTTTCTTCACCAACTTGGTCTTCCTGTGCGACCATTCCAGCTATTGATTCTTTTTCAGCCGATACATACACTTTTATTGGCCGTCCTTGGATTGGTGACACCAACACTGGTGGACTTGATAGATATGTTTTCAGGCTTTCAAAAGTCTTTTGATGTTCTTCTTTCCAGACGAATTCGTCCTGATTTTTCAGCTTTAATAGCGACGAAAAGATTTTAGTTCGCCCTGCACAGTTAGAAATAAAGCGTCTTAAAAAATTTACTTGGCCTAGAAACCTTTGCAACTCCTTTTTGTTGCTAGGTGGTTTGGCTTCTAAAATAGCCTTCGCTTTATTTTTATCAAGTTCAATCCCTCTCTTGTGTACTAAGAAACCAAGAAAGTTCCCTGCATTAACACCAAATGCACACTTCAAGGGATTCAACTTTAGCTTATATTGCTTCATTCGTTCAAACGAACATCTTAACTATTTGAAATGGTCATCTTCTTTAATGGACTTGACTATTATGTCATCCACATACACCTCAACGAACTTGCCTATCATGTTATGAAAGATTAAATTCATGGCCCTTTGATAAGTTGCCCCTGCATTTTTTAGGTCGAAAGGCATAACCACCCATTCGAAACATCCTAGAGACCCAGGGCATCTAAAGGCAGTTTTGTGTATGTCTTCTTCAGTTATATAAATTTGATTGTATCCTGAATACCCATCCATGAAAGAATACATGACATGTCCGGCAGTTGAATCTACTAAAGAATCGACCGTGGGCATTGGATACTCATCTTTGGGTGTGGCTATGTTTAAATTCCTAAAGTCTATACACACCCTTAGTTTACCATTCTTTTTTAATACTGGCACGACATTGGACAACCATTCGACATATCTGGCTGTTCTAATGAAACCTGCTTTCAATAATCGCTCTATCTCTTTCTTGATTTCAGGGAGTACGTTGGGAGCAAAACGTCTAGGAGGCTACATATGAGGTTTAAAGTTAGGCTAAGTTGGTAACCTATGTTCCACCAAGTCTCTATCTAAACCAAGCATTTATTCATATTCCCAAGCAAAACAATCTTTTTACTCTTTTAGCAAAGCGATTAACTTGTTACTAACCTCTTGGTCGAGCATTTGGCTGATGAACGTTGGGCGATCTTCTCCTTCATTGCCAATATTTACTTTAATAAGAGAGTCTTGTGTTTGAGCGTATCCAGGTTTGGCAATCCGCATCACTTCGTCCTCTAGTTCCCTTGTAAGTACTTCCTCTTCCAAACAGTCCACCTTGTTGACTTCTCGGCCAATGCTTTGCTCTAACTCGAATACTGCCAACTTGTCCTTCAGCGTTTTTATGGCAGTCTCTTCCTTTGCCTTGTCATTGCATTCCTTATTGAAAGCCATCAGTCTGGCTTTGAAGGCCTGAATGTCGGCCATTTGCTTTTGCAACTCAGAATCCATTCAAGATTCCTTGATTATTCTTTTGCCAATCACTGGCTCTTCCAGGGCCACTATATTTGGCCTCATCTGT
>NW_019232785.1:0-1836 GCF_002742605.1 Olea europaea var. sylvestris | reverse complement strand
GGGTGTTCTTTTATTGGCGATGACTTTACAATTGGAAATGAAAAACAACGTGCCTCCAAAGGGCACAAGCACACGAGTTATTGAAAGAAAAGTGTTTAAATCTAAAAATTAAGGAAATGAAGATTACATGTTCTCTGTTCGAGAGTTTTTGATTCGATCCTTTGCTTCTATGTCCTTTCTCCCTTTTATACTTCATAGGCGATCTCTTTGTGATCAACTACTTTGAAAACTGCTTGATCGTCCTATAACTGCTCACTTTCTTCGTATGGCCAACTTGTCATGAAAACTGCCTCTTTTAACTGATACCATTACTCTTTATTGTTCAACCGCTTTCGATTGAATTTCTTGAATCGTGGAACGTGATAGGGCTGCTCTAATAACTGCTTTGATAACTGCACTTCTTGATAACCGCGACGCTTTATGTTTGTTAAGACCTTGGGCGACTTGAAGGTTTGGGCGAGAATAGAGTAACAGCTCTGGGCGACTGTATGACACTCCATTCGCTCAGATTCTGGGCGACTTGCAAACTTGGGCGATGGCGTTACCGCGTTCTTGGATCTCCTTATTTGGGCCTTCATCTTGATTTGTTCGATTGGGCTTCGTTCTTTGGGTTATCTGATTTGGGGATCCTCCAATTAGGCTTTACTCCTTGGGCTGAATTTTTATGTGTCAATAGCTTCCATTAAAGCCACCCGTCTTGTTCTTGGCATCAACGTAAGCAGCTTTTTGCTATTCATATCGGTTTCATTTTACAGAATCTTTCTGTTCTTTTGCATGTTAGCATTTTGTGTGGGGGGTGAAAGTGAACCGGCTATTAATTCAAAGTTGCCCCTTGCTTTGTTGAAAATTTCAGAACTAGTATCTATTGGATTGTTTTGCCTTTAATCTTATTATCCTTGGATTGACCTAATATTCCTACACATGTAAAGGATCTTAAGGGGCACTTTTGGGGGGCTTCTGCTATTCTTCTGCGCTAATTTGCTCATTTTCTTGTTACTTTTCGGAAGTAGGGACTAGGCTTTTATCCATATAGGATCATGTTTTTCTTTCTGATTGTGTTCAGTTAACATTTGAAAATCCTCTATGCAATTTTGGGTTAAAGGGAACTAAAAGTTCAGCCTGAGGTTATGAACTTTGAGTGGCCCTATTCCTGTTGACGCAATTTCTTAGTGAGTACCTCTTTTTTTAGAGGCCAATCCTGACTTCATCAGTTCTTTGGGGAAATGATGTTTTTGTTTGTGAAATGGTAACAGGGCGAGGACACCAAATGGGTCAATGTGGATTTTGAAACTGAAGAACCATCTCATGATGATTGGATTGGAGCTTTTTCACCAGCAAAATTCAAGTAAGCTCCAGTTCTATTTTTATTCAGTATTCTAGCTATTTCTTGTAGGTCAGTGTAAGGATTGACAGTTTTGGAACTCTATGTTGTATCAATGAATAAAATGTTGGAATTGCCAGCGCATCAAATTGTTACATGGAAAATAACAGTAAAGATCAAGTTCATCCCTGATAAAGGTGTGCACACAACAAGTCACAATAATAAGACTCAGAATATGTGAAATGTTTTCGCCTCACTAACGGATGTCAAATTGTATGTATTTAATCGTTACAGTATAAATTTGCAAATTTCTCCAATTCCAATTACACAAAGACTGGGAAAGCTTCTGTGAACTTCCGGTTAATCAATCAGCGAGAAGATTTCTCCTTTGCATTGTAACAGAATCTAGCAAGACAGCAAGGAATACAGCTGGAGCTAAGGACTGAATGTTATTGGAAGAAAGGAAGAGGAATAAAATCCATTGTATTCTTCACGTTTTCTTACATCTATACAAT
>NW_019232784.1:0-2620 GCF_002742605.1 Olea europaea var. sylvestris | reverse complement strand
ATAACACAAACTCATTATGTACAAGGTAGTGTTCTCATTGCTTAAAAGCTCTCACAACTGCATAAAATTCTTACTCATAAGTATTTCACTTCTGTCTAGTATCACTTAACTTTTTTGAAAAGAAAGCCACAGGTATCTTCTCTCGAGAAAAGACAGGTTATATACCTATAACTCTAGTATCACTCTCCATTTCAAAGAGCTTTTCGAAGCTTGGCAAAGCTAATACTAGAGTTGTGCATAACTTTTCTTTGATAATGGCGAAACTCTTATCTTGTTCCTCTCCCCAACTAAATCTTCCCTTAACTCTTATCGTGGTCCTCTTCCTAACTAAATCTTCCCTTCTTCAAGTACTCTGTGAGTAGAGCCACAGTAGTGCTAAAATGCCTAGTAAATCATTTGTAGAAGGTTGCTAAACCATTAAAACTCCTCACTTCAGAAATTGATTTTGGCGTTGGCTAATGTCAGATTGCTTTTGTCTCTTCATCCGCATGCAAACTATCTTCACCAATCACAAAGCCTAGAAACAATAGCTTATGTGTACAGTAAGTGCACTTCTTCAAGTTGATGTACAATTGATTTTCCTTCAAATCCTCTCGGACTTGCCTCAAGTGAACTAGGTAATCCTCCCTAGACTTGCTATAAATAAGTATATCATTGAAATAAACCACAACAAAAGATCCAATAAAAGGACGAAGAACCTAGTTCAACATCCTCGTGAAGGTACTTGGAGTAATTGAAAGTCTGAATAGCATATCACCAACCATTCATAAAGTCCATCCTTACTCTTGAAGACAGTCTTCCATTCATCTTCAAGTTTAATATGGATATGATCATAACCACTGCGAACATGTATTTCTGGGAAGAACATAGAACCCTCAAGCATATCTAACATGTCCTTCAACCATGAAATGGAAAACCTATTCTTTACTATTATCTTATTGATGACACGACTGTCAACATACATACGCCATTTTCCATCCTTCTTTGGCACTAAAAGGACAGACACTGCACATAGACTCATAGTCTCCCTTATGAATCCTTTTCTTAATACCTCCTTTGAACTCATTAGGTAATGAGGCAAATTTGGAAGGCTAGCCCCATGTACTAAATCACTCTAGTGCTGAATATTCCTCATAGGAGGTAACTCATCTGGGAATTCATCAGAAGCCAAGTCTTCAAATTCTGTCAATATTGCTTGCACCTCAGATGGAACATCCCCATCTTCTTTATTTGCTATAAAAAGCCCCTTAACTATAACTGGATAAAATCAATCAAATTCTCTTAAGATTTTGTAATCTCCTTCTCATTACTCGTAAAGGTAAGAAAACTCTTGGTTCATTATTGAGTAACTTTATCGATTGTCAAGAACGTATGAACAAAAGAGAAAATTATGACCAAAATACTAAAGGTTGTACAAAGACAAAATTCGAATTGTAGCTTTTTGAATTAGCTTTCTAATGCACTTTAAATCACCTCAATCGGACATCGAAAGAGAAAATTATCACCAAAATACTAAATTCTGTACACAGAAAAAATCATGCGCGTACGAAGACAACTTTCCTTATTTGATTAAAACTCTTCTAGAAGGCAATTTGGACGTTAATTTTAACCTAATTTCATCATAAAAATACAAAACATGGGCAGCAACCAAAAAAACCCTCTCTCGCCTCTTCATGCACAGTAGTTTCATCAAATTCATCGATAACAAGTGGCCAATTACTATAGTTTGAAAGAGAAGATCAAGCCATAGAAATGAATTGAAGTTCAATTACATCAAGATTTTGAAGAATTCAACTTTGGACTTGAGGATCAACATCTTTTATATTCTTTCATTATCTGAGTGATATTTTTTTGTTATTCTTCTTGTAATTTATATATTAATATGTTAGGCTAGATCCACTTTTGTATTGGATGAAGATGAATCCTATTGTTTATTTATTTTAAATTCAGGATGAATATTTTAGTTTAATTCTTGCGTTTCTTGATTAATTTTGCATACACATTGCATTATTTAATTGATTGACCACCAACTAGATAATCAGTTGCTTGTTGTGGTATTGGAAGACTCGCAATAAATTTAGAACGCGGCAAAATTAACATATATGCAATAAAAGTTAGGAATAACATTGATCTCGTATGCAATCATATAGATAATCTAAACTTTAATACATTCTAACCATTCGAATTCGGACTAGGAATAAATTCGGGTCGTGGTTAGGATGAATTTATATTGCCTTGAAAAAGAAAATTATATATCAAAGCTTAATCAATTTTCAAGAACGTATGAACGAAACTAGATTACGAATTAAGAATTAAAATAAATAGTAATAGGCAAAGTCGAAATTTAATACAATCATCCATAATTTGATAAAAGTCATATTTTTTAACTTTCTTAGATTAATTTAGCATAGATCAAATCAAACTCTTTTCTATTTACATAATTTGAATTCCATACAAAACTAGTAAAATTGAATTGAATTTATTCTCTATGAGACGATACTTTCAACGCATTCAAATCTATTACTTATCAACAATCTCGTGCGAATAGTGGTATTGTGTACTAAATGTTAAGTTGGTACCCATAGTTTCTTGAAAGCTTATCCAAAATTTTGAAGTAAAC